>NW_007252229.1:518464-531029 GCF_000164805.1 Carlito syrichta | reverse complement strand
TAATTCCAGCACTTTGGGAGGCTGAGGTGAGAGGACTGCCTGAGCCCAGGGGTTTGAGACCAGCCTGGGCAAGTTGGCAAGATCTCGTCTCTACGGTAAATCACAAAAACTTGCCGGGTGTGGTGGCATGCATCTGTAGTTCCAGCTACTTGGAAGGCTGAGGCAGGAGGACTGCCTAAACCCAACAGGTAGAGGCTGCGGTGCTCATGAGTGTGCCACTGCACTCCAGCCTGGGCAACAAGAGTGAGACACTGACTAAAAAAAAAAAATCAAAGTGCAATGAATCTTCAAAGTTAGGTAAAGGAGCTTTACTTTTTACTAGAATGAAGGCTGATTTTCCAAACACTAGCTAACTTTGTATTTCTTCATTACTGCATTATTTTTCATCATTTAAGAATATTAAGTGAATCTGTATAATGACCATATAGATTCATCAGAATGTTCTCTATATTTGAATACTGAAAGTTTATCCATTATATTTATATGTTGTATTTTCTTAATTCTGTTATTTCTTATTTTACTGTGTTTGCCTTACAAAAAGTTATCTTAACATGTCCAGAAATATCCATTTTGTCTCTAATATTCCTCATTTCTCAAATGGTCCTGAGTTTCTTTCTCCTGCATCATCAAAATATGCTATAGTATATTATTCTATATTTTTAAAAAATTGCATATTACTTGATTGAATTGTTATTTACCACAATGTAAAATATGAAATATAAATTCAAATTAATTACCATTCTTATAAATATCCAATTATACCCAAATTATGAAATATTACCCACTGCTATATTATTTTTCTAAAATACTCATAAGGGAATCAATATATTTTAAAATCTCAATTCTTATTGCATTGACCATTTTCTCCTGATTTTTTTAAAGTTCAAAACCATATAGAGCAGGGGTCCCCAACTCCTGGGTCATGAACCAGTACTGGTACTGGTCGGTGGCCTATTAGGAGCCAGGCCACAAAGCAGAAGGTGAGTGGCAGGTAAGTGAGCAAAGCTTCATCTCTATTACAGCTGATATCCATCACCTGCATTACACCTGAACTCTGGCTTCTGTCAGATCAGCTGTGGCATTATATTCTCATGGGAGTGCAAACCCCTATTGTGTACTGTACATGCAAGGGATTCCGGGTATACCCTCCTTATGAGAATTTAGTGCATGATGAGCTGAGGTGGAGTTGAGGAGGTGATGCTATATATTTCATTATATATTACAGTGAAATAAAGGGCACAATAAATGTAATGCACTTGAATCTTTCCAAAACCATAGCTCCCTCCTCCCCAGTTCATGGAAGACCTGTCCTCCACGAAAACAGTTCCTGTTGCCAAAAAGGTTGAGGAGTGCTGATGTAGAGTTTTATTACAATAGTAAAACATGCTGTAAAATTAATAAGCAAGTCCTTCATCAGTTATTTGTATGTGGGTGTTCCTGTCTGTTTGTCTGTATCTATCTATCTCTACCATCTGTCTGTGTATTTATCTATATCTATCATCTATTTATCTTCATTCTTCTCACCTCCTTTGCATTCAAATATTAATATTTTGGAGGCATAGGCAGATGTGTTTAAATTTAAAATTTCTCAGAACTTTCCATGGAAACTTCAATGTACTTATCATTTAATCTAAAGGATTGCAGCTTCATTTTATTAAGTCTTTCTAATGAGGATGTGCTCATCTCCCATTTTACTCAGTCAGAATAAATTATTCCTTTTCTCTGTGTTTTCAAAGACCTTACCTATAGTTCTGTTATGACATTTTTCTTATTTTCATTGTAAAAGTTAATACTTTGCATATCTCTTTTGGTAAATGGTTATTTCCCAGAGGATTTGGAACATAGTTTATTTCTCTGAATTTTTTAACTTCTTGTATAGTTCCTGGCAAAAAATATGTGCACAGTAAATATTGAGTCATATTTTCTGAAATTACTGATTTCTTCCATTATTCTTTGTACTAAGATTTTATTTGTTTCAATAACTAGATCTCACATGCTCTAAATTAAATCTATACCAAGGATTTAACATACGCTTTTGATATTTCAAAATTATAACATTTTTCTCATTGTATTTTCTAGCTATGGCTGTGTGTGGCTATTATATAAGAATCTAGATATTTCTATGCCCATATTATTGTGGAAATTAAAATTCTGAGAAATTTTTAATTGATTTCTTCCATTTTTACTACACTATTACCTCATTTGCAGAATGAATGTCCTATCTCCTCATTTCAATTCTTGTATCTTTTACATCTTTTTTCTTCTTTAATAGCTCATATCAACATGTATAGTGCTATATTAAAATCCATTGTTTACAAAAAAACAGACTCACCTGGTTCTGTTCCTGAAATAAATGATTTCAGGGTAGTTTTGAATAGCATGATAAAGAAACAATATACTGCTTAATGGAGAGCTTGAGAACATTCTGAAGGGCAAGCAATGAAGGCTTGGGGCTTACATGAGTTATCTAGGATGGAGCACTGCCAGAGTAAACTATCTCACTCCTATTAACCTTTGTTTCGCCTGGTTGGCCACAAGAACAAAGACAGGGACACAATGTCTCACAATATCCATATGGAAAAATGCATCAAAGAAAACTATGTTCAAATATCTATAAATATGGCCAAACTTACTTAAATTCTTGAAGTGCCATCTTCTCCATTGTTAAAGCAAGGATAACACTTCCTTCTTAGGTTTTATCTGGGCATTAAAGGATGCTGAATACATGTTATATTTTTACTCTTTCTTAATACTCTGAGACACATAAGAAGCATGTTGGTTCTACTTTTCAATATATAATTGTTAAATGAGATAGTTATACAGATTATAGATCTATGCAATTCACTGTTGAAATGAATTTTTCCTTACAAGACTATAAAACTTTTTGATGGCAGGGAAAGTATCTACTCTGTTTACTGTTGTATCTTTATTGTTTACTATAGTGCATAACTCAGACTCTTAAAAAAATTTTGTTGAGGGAATAAATGATGTTAAATCTCGAGTTAACAAAGCTTCCCAGATTGCAAAAACATAAATTTAAATGAATACTATAAAATTTAATTGAACAAAATGTATGTGTTTTTAAATATAGTGTTTAGAACAAAGAAGCTAAAAGGTATACTGTAATCTATGCTAGTCAGACTACTTCTGAAATATATTGTTTACTTTCTGGCACCATATTTTATGAAGGCTATGGAAGTAAATAAAAAAACACTGTAAGAAAAAATCTAGGCGTGTTCACGTCAATCCATTGTATGTGAGAAATTTTAGAGGAATGGGCAAGTTTGTGTTATAAAGAGAAGACATTGTGAAATACCTTATGGGAACTTTTGTATCTGGAGATTGTCAAAAGGCATTCAAATGTTTTAGGGGGATATATGGTATATTAAGCAGTTTAGAACTTTATTGGGGGAACTGAAAAAAATTTTTTAAAAAGAAATAAATTCTCTTATCCTCAAATTTCTTATAAGCAAAGTTAGAAGGTTAGTTATACATCTTCTCAAATAATTTTTTTAGTTATAAAATAGTATGGGTCTAGTCAGTGGGCTGCAATGGAGGGTTTTGAACATAGGGATTCTAACTACTAAATCTACTAAACTTCTTCCTTATGTAGATTAATACATCTTCAAGGGTGGATGAGATGGAAATGGACTGAAACAGACAGCTGGGTAGTACTTTATGGAAAAAAATCGACACGAGAAATGGAGGACACACATGAGGGACATTTTGAAGGCATGAATATCAAAATATTGAGTACTCTGTTGACTGAATGAAGGAACACAAGAGAGAACTGTGTGAAAGATGATTTTGAACCTCAGTAGGAGCCTGCAAGTGCCTGGAGAGTGAGGCTCATGTCATTTCCTCATCTCACTCTTGGAAGCAAATAGGACAGTATGAGGCACATATGTGGATGTTCAGTGACTGTATTCTGCTAAAGGATGTGTTGAGAAGAAGGGATATGGCCATGTCCAAGTTCCTGTTCCTTTCTAGGCATATTCATGGAGTAAAGGGAGAATTTTAGTTGTGCACATGGCAATAGCAAAATACATGCTCAGATCCAAGATATTGACAGAGTGAAGAGATAATTTTTTCTTCCTTTTCAAGTGTTTTAAATTAGAGTAGCTTAAGTTTAAGACAACAATTTTACCATCAACAAAGTTTTACAGCTGGAAAAGCAATGGAAATTTTTCTAAAATAAGTAGAAAATGGATTCCTTCAAAAATAAAACAAAACAAAAATGAGCTCCTTTAAAAACAAAACAAAACAAAAAACGAAGCCAAGGTAATGAAACAGGGCATTTGTTTTTGGACTTGGGAAGCAGAGTAATCCTTAAATTATGGGTTTGGCACCACATTTTAGGTTACGGCAACATTACATTATACTTCAGAAGTATAAATTTTATTAACTACTTATAAACAGCTTCCTAGTTTGCATTCAAAATAATTTATCACCACCAAGGGAATCTTCTGTTTAAATGAGTAAATAGAGCCGGGCTCAGTGGCTCAGCCTGTAATCCCAGCGCTTTGGGAGGCTGAGGTGAGTGGATTGCCTGAGCCCGCAGGTTCGAGATCCACCTGGGCAACTTGGCGAGACCTCATCTCTACAATAAATAAAAAATTAGCTGGGCATGGTAACGCGCACCTGTAGTTCCAGCTACTTGGAAGGTTGAGATGGAAGGATTGCTGGAGCCCAGCAGGTCGAGGCTGCAGTGACTGGGAGCAGCCACTGCACTCCAGTCTGGGTGTCAGGGTGAGACTCCAACTCAAAAACAAAAACAAAAACAAATGAGTAAATAGGAAGTTCCATGGTTAATTTTTTTTTATTATTCTGTCACACTTCAAGTAATATTTCATAGCAACCATTCGATTTCACAAAGTGACTATTTGGGGGAAAACAATACAGTGAATTTTATTTTTCAGGAATATATTAAAGATGCCAACTGCAGTTTTCTTGATTGGCCATTAAATACTTTTATCTGGGGTCTCTATGCTATCAGTGTGTAATAGACATTCTATTACCACAGTTTAAACCCTTTATTCTTTTAAACACCATAAAATACCACAAACACATAATTTCTAAAATGTACTACATATTGGATTCCATTTTTAAAAGATTTTCCAGGCACCTTGTATATAGAAATTGATAAATTCATACAGTCTAGTGGTGTGACCTGGCATAAATGGAGACATCACAGTACAATTTTGTCACTTGGCACTTATATACATAAGGACTCAAAGCTCCAAAAACTTGAGACAGGAGCAACTGACCATTCATCAGATAATAAGAAAATATTGAGGAAATTATATGCATCATGAACTAAAACATTTTAAACACTAGAATCCTAAAATTCTGAGAAGGAAGTTATAGACATTCTATGCTAATGATACTAAATGCTTGGCAAGGAGTGGCAGAGGGTAACTCTAAAAAGAAACTAGACCCAGATGGTTAACCTTTTTACATGCCAAGTGCAGAAGTTGTAAGATTTTTTTTGCAAAATTAATGAACTTGAGTTTCGGGGAGGTTTTTGAGAAAGGGGCTGGTGCGATGGACTTCATTTTATAAGAAAGTAACTGGCAGAAGTGTGGAGAATTGCACAAAGCAGGAAGAGACAACAGGAGGAAGGCCAGGTTATGAGAACACAGAAAAGGGAAGATGATCATCTGGGTTATGTCAGAGGAGGTAAAAATGGAAACAAAAAAGAAAAATGGAATTTGAGAAGCATTTTTGAGGTAGGCTTTGAGGAATTTGACCACCCTTTGGATAAACCATGTGGGACAGAATAAGGACTTGAGTGTGCCTGATTAAGGGGTCTGAAAGATAGGATCAATGTGTGTCCTCATAGCAGTAGGAGAGCAGGCTGGGAGAGGAGGTGATGAGTTTCACATTGGAACTGGTAATGTATATTATCTGCTAACTTTGGAATGCATGTGGTGATCTGGATGGAGATATTGTAATCAAGCTTGGGGTCCAGATGACAGTTTTCATCAAAAAGATGCTTTTTAAAGTCACAAAAGTGAATGATCATGGGTAGACCACTAAGAAGAGGGTTGTATAGAAACCAGAAGATTAGCATTTGAAGGATTGTTAGGGGACGAGGAACAGGCAAATAAAACGAAGAGAAGAAATAGGAATGTTCTACCTCAAAAGTCAGAGAATGACAAAAATGCATACATATGTAACTATCTGAAATATGTCTACTAGAATGAGACTTGAAATTTGTTTTCTAGATTTGGCAATTAGGGATCCATGATGATCTCAGTGAAAGAACTACCAGAAAGAAGTTTTATCACTCCTGAGGACCAAACTGAAGAAGGATAGGGAAACGTAAACCTGGCTTGGGGTTTTTGTTGTTGGATACCTGTTAAAAGCATCAGGAGGGATCTTAATTTCTCATTGTTTTGACAAGTGAGAGAGGAGTTAACTTGAACATCATGGAAAAAACCCCATTGGAAGTCATTGCTCCCTCCATTGTAGACTTGAAAAATAATAACAACTCTTTCATAGGCAATTTTGGAAAGAATAAAATGCTCTACTAAAAGGCTTAAAGCTACTCTAATACAACATTTAAAAAATACTATAAGCTAATGCTAATCATGACCGTCATAAATTTGTTGCCATGAGATTTTTTTTTTTAATTGGAACTCCGACAGAGTTGAACATGGATACAATGCCAAAATCATGTAAGGAATTGTAATTTTCCTCATCATGCCTGTGTCTGGAAATAAAAGTCTAACAACAGGCCTTCACAGTGGGAATGAATACCCACTATTATATTCCAGGCCTGGTGTAAGCACGGTTCATGTACTCAACGAAATAGCGCTGTTTTTTTTGGTCGATACAAAAAGCTAATCTAGTCCCTCAAATCATTGTATTTGTCTGTCTCCAGGGTTTACACTATCCAGAAAATTGTTACATTGTTACTTTGTGTTGTCCAATAATAAAAAGCACCATATAATAATTTCTACAGCCATCGAGTGAGTTTTGATTTCTTACTAAGTACATTTACAGCCGCAAGGAAATGATTTATCTTTATAGAAGCAGAACAGTTCCAGCTTTTATTGATTGAATTGTAGATTTTTAGAAAACTGGCAACTATAGCATAGCTGATAATTATTTGTTCAACCTCTTCATTTTATAGATGAAAGAATTGGGGCCAAAATAAATCAAATGACTAGTGGAGAGTATTAATGTGATTTGAGTTAAGCATATGACATTTCTATTTGCTGACAACCATGATTCTCTTGAAGTGGCCATTTGAAACGTTTTTAATGGAAAAATCAATTTTACCAAACATTTATGCACTGTTGTTTTAATACAAAAGGCCTTAATTATTAGTAAGTGGATATGAATCTTCCAATAGCTTCTGAAGTCTCACCAGTTCTAGTGTAACTTCAGGAAGGAACAAGAGATTGGGATTCAGACATTTTTCCTTCAGAATCAGGATTTTCGCACTTGTCCCTAGCTTTGGATTTTCTATTTTCTTACTGTAGACTGAACAGCTAGTATAAAAGACCTTAAAAGCTTTATTATTTTTATTATTTAAATTTTTTTTTTTTTTTTTTGTAGAAATGAGGTCTTGCTGTGTTGTCTAGGCTGGTCTCCAACTCCTGGCCTCAAACAGTCCTCCTGTGTCAGCCCTCCAAAGTGCTAGGATTATAGGAATGAGATAGCATGAGATACCACACCCAGCTCCTTAAAACCTGTTTACTTTATAAACTGAGCCCTGACAAGAGTACTAGCCTGACAAGACCATCAAGTGAGGGTTTGTTGTATGGAATTGGGCAGCTGTTTGGCTACCTCCCTCTGGATATTCAGAAGGTGTTCCCAAGCCACTGAAGGCCCAATTCCATATAGTGAATACTTATTTGAGGGTCTTGTTAAACCCTCATAGCACAAAAGCCTAAGATAGGCTCCATGGGAAGTTTATTCTAACAAGCCACTGGCAATTTCCTACAGCGTTCCAAGCACCGTTTTTAGACTCTGGTATTCCTTACCAGTGGAATGGAACTCTGTCCTCATACAGTCATGGAAGGATAGAGAAACTCATGAGAGAAAATTCTCAGCAAGCTTAATGTTAAGCATTGGTGACTTCATTGGCTTGACCTACAGAACTGTGGTCACGGTCAGCTTTCTGTCTGCTTGTACCAGAACTGAAGCTGTGTCATAGAAGTCACTGAAGTTTTAGTCACTGAATAGCCTTTCTTTTCCTGCTGCTCATCTTCTCAAATTCTGCTCTGACTGAAATGCTTAGAGGTTCTTCTCACCTCTGTGCAGGGGTTTGGTGGTGTTTTTAAAAATCATCTTCCAGAGGTTATCATGACATTGATTACCTGTGGTATATGGGAGACCCAGTGAGCATCTCTCCCAGCTGCATTCAGTCCTCACCAGGTGCTTCTCACATCAAGACTTAACTTCTTCCCCTTCTGTGCTGTAGCCTTCCCTCATACCACACACTCATATAATTCACTGGCAATACTCTCCCCTTCTTTTAGCTAGCCACAAAGCTTTGAGGAAATAAAAAGTTGTTGTTCTTCAACAAAATGTGTTGAGGCTTAAAAAAAATTTTTTATAGCAATAAACAATACATTTTTTATAGAATTCAGTCTTTATTAAAGTGCAATTTATTTTATAAAATTTTGTCTTTAAAAGCAAGGGCAACCCAACAAAATATCAGTTGTAAAAAGTCTTTTACAAAGTTTCTATTTGCTGTTGCAACAAATCACCACAAATTTGGTGGCTTAAAACAATAGAAATGCATTTTCTTATCATTCTGGAGGATACAATATTGAAATCAGGGTGTTGGTGGAGTTATACTCCCTCCCTAGTGGCAGGGCTCTCCAGTGGAGAGGCCATTTTTCGTCCCCTGCAGCTTCTTGAAGTGGCTTCCAAAGTTAGACATCCCTAACTTGTGCCTACAATATTTGCCTCATCTTCATTTTGCTTCCTCTGTATGTGTCTGTCTCCAACTTTTAAAAGGATACATTTGATTGCATTTTGGGCTCACCCTGAAAATTCAAGACAAACTTCTCTTAGGATCATTAACTTAGCCACAGTGTTTGCAATATATGGTAACATTCACTCTTTTGACATATAAGGAGATATTCACAGATCCTGGGGATTAGAAAGGGACTATATTTTAAAAGGAGTGTTATATTCAGGGTACCTTAGACATTGTGGTTACCAAATTCAATTTTTGCTTAGATAAACACATTTTCTTACCGTGAATCATAAATTTATCTGACACATGGATGTCACACAAAAATTTCAACAAACTGTGCATACCTAATGAGTATAGTACAGTCAGTGCCAAATAATATCATTTCTCTCTATTTCCTCTCTCCTCATCAGACACTGGTCCTTTCTGATTATATAAACCATGAAAATACTAAATGTAAGTTCAGTATGAGTTTCATTCATTCATTCCATTTCTTTCAGCAAACATGTATTAGACTTAGAGTCTATAATACTCAGTGATCTATCACACAAGCAAAGAACTGTGTACCACATGCTCTCACTCATAAGCAGACCCTGAACAAGTATCACAATACGATGAGAAAGGGATTGGCAGTAGTGGGAACTGCGGGGGGGCACACTTCATCAATAAGCATAAGTGATCTCAAAACAGGTGAAGTGGGGACCAAAGTGGGGCCCAAACTTTACCTGTACAATGATCATTTGTATACCTAACCCTGAATTGTACCCCACATCTTTAAAATAAAAATTAGCCGGGCTCAGTGGCTCAGCCTGTAATCCCGCGCCTTTGGGAGGCCGAGGTGAGTGGATTGCCTGAGCCCACGGGTTCCAGACCCGCCAGGGCAGGCGAGACCTCATCTCTACAATAAATCAAAAAAATTAGCCACGCATGGTAGCGCGCGCTTGTAGTTCCAGCTACTTGGAAGACTGAGGCGGAAGGATAACCAGAGCCCAGCAGGTTGAGGCTGCGGTGGCCAGGAGCGGCCACTGCACTCCAGTTTGGGTGACAGTGAGACTCCAACTCAAAAAAATAAAAATTAAAAATTAAAATTAAAAAAGAAAAGAGCATCATAAGGTATTCCAGGTTTGAATCAGTCACTTCAAATAATTTATCTTACTTAATTCAACAAAAAGCCATTTGAACTAGAACTTAGAATAGTGATTAAGATCTAGACTAGAGATTTGAATTCAGACAGACCATTTACTTACTAGCCAAGGGGAAATTATTTCACCTAAATGTCAATTTCCTCATCTATAAAATGGACAAATAGATACCCCCTGCCCCAGTACAATGCCTGGCACATAGCAGGCACTCTATGAACAGTGGTTATTGTTACTGTATCCATAAAGGAATTAATACATTTGTGCATTGTACAAATCTCTCTTCAGGACCAAAGGGCTCATCTCCCAAGTCCATTTCCATGAATTGCTCTTCAGTGAAGTAAACTTCCTTGCCTAAGGTTATGCTTCCTCCCCAAGGGCTTCCAATTCCTGTTCACCACCATGGGAGGCTACAAAATCAATTCTGAAAGCCCAGAAGACTGCAGACCACCCTGCAGAATTAGCTGAGGCCCCCGTTGCCACTGCCCCACAGTCTAACTTCTCTCTCTCTGCCCGGTCCTACTTAGGATGTTGTGTTAATAGGCAGCAAGTTGCAAGTATTTTGGAGACTCTGGTAAGACCCAAATCCTCCAAAAGGTGCTTGAGAGGCCAACAGAGATCCAGATGCCATCACATCAGTAGTGTGAAGGATATATGAGTCTAGAATCCAAAGGCATCATCTTCAAAGTTAGAGATGATCTTATCTTGCATTTCTTGCCACTGAGAAAAAAGAACCCCTGATAGGCCTTTTAAAATTTTTCTTTTTTCTTTTCATTCTGGAGGTAGCATTATTTCACACACTTGGAACCCAAGACCTCCTGCTTCTTTCTGATCTTTCCCTTTTGAAGTGAGAGTGTCTGTCTTGTACCTGCCTCACCCTGTATTTCACAATGCCAAGACTTCTTCACAGATGGAAAGGAATTTTGCTTCAGGATAAATCTTGTCAATTCTCACTGTACTTGATTTAGATTGTATTTGGATGAGATTCCAGACTTAGAGTTAATGCTGGAGTGGGGTGAGACTTTTGGACTGTGGAGATGGGGGTTAATGCAATTGGCATGTGAGGAGGACATGCATTTTGGCAGACCACAGGGAATTGTGTTATGGACTGTGTTCCATCCAAATGCACCTGTTGTAGGCCTAGACTAGAAGAGACAGTTAAGTTAAAAGGAAGCTGTCAGGTGAGGGCTAATCCAATCTGAATTGTTGTTCATCAAAGAAGAGAAGATTGGGACATAGAGATTCCAGGGATGTGTGTGCACAGAGGGACAGCCCAGTGAAGAGATAAGAGGACAGCCACCTGCAAGGCGGGATGAGAGTCCTCGGGGGAAACCAAACTTGCTGACATCTTAATGTTGGACTTCCAGCCTCCAGAACTGTACATTTTGGTTGTGGATGCTACATTGTCTGTGGCATTTTGTGATGGCAGCCCTATCAAACTAAGACATTCCTTCACCCAGTGACAGGACTCCATGGGGTACAAAAGCTCAGCTCTGTGGGTTTGACTTAGGATTTGTCTAAACTGGGGGCCATCTCTGCCCTAGGGCTCCCTGTAGGATCAGCTGATCCCTTTGCTACAACTGCACTACCGTTCATTCTCTATGCAATTCTCTACGCAATTCTGCCTCCTTCATTCTTCCAGATGTTTCTGACAGCACCCCAATGGCCTCCTGCATGCAGATCTCCATCTTAGAGTCTGTTTCCTGCAGACCAACTTAAGAGACACACAGATTGTCGAGAATACAGTAAACGATATGGAACATAGTCCACATTTAATAAGTGTAAGTCATTGCCTTCCATGTTGTTAGCATCATTAGCGGTCCAGGACATTGTATATATGAGTGGTTTATTCTGTCTATTTGGTGAGTGAAGGAATACCATTTTGCATGAATGGATTTTACAGTCACTTTACCTCTCCCAAATAACACAAGATGAATGAAGCTGTGTAGCCAGATTTAATTCTATCAAGAAATCATGGAGAGGACCAAAGAAGGGAGAAAGCATCTGTGGTGTCCCACCTAGACACATGATGCTGAATAATGAGCCATGTAGCACTGCATGCACATACACAGTCTCTCTTTTCTCTTAGATGTACTTTTATTTCAAAATAAAGTGGACTGAACAACTATGGAAGGAAGACTTTCTTATTTTTATGGTAACAGTTATGATTATGTACTCTTTGTCACTTTACTTTTTCTACTGCCTTAGTTCCACTCCCTTCTTGGCCATATGGTTTAATTAGAATTGAACAGAAGCACTGAAATAATATTTGAAGAAGCATAATCATTGCTTACAGCCACAATTTTCACAAAATTTTATTTAGCTCACATCTACATAATACAGCCCCTGGGATGCAGAGAAAATAAGTATCATGAGATGATTTATTGAGATATGCATTTGTTTTCTTTTGCACCCCACCTCCATTCTAAGAAGAAAGCAGGTCTCTGGGGTATTTGGATGAAGGCTAATTTTTTTTTTTTTTTTTTTTTTT
>NW_007252229.1:409064-518360 GCF_000164805.1 Carlito syrichta | reverse complement strand
CTTCTGCCTCAGCCTTCCGAGTAGCCGGAATTACAGGCGCGTGCTACCACGCCTGGCTCATTTTTTGATTTATTGTAGAGATGAGGTCTCGCTGTCCAGCCAGGTCTCGAACCCGCGGGCTCAGGCAATCCACTCACCTCAGTCTCCCAAAGGCGCAGGATTACAGGCTGAGCCACTGAGAATGGCAATGAAGGCTAATTGATGATAGTCATCCTTCTTTCTGTATGTTGTAAACAAGGAGCTTGTTGAAGAGATTCTGCTAGGCATAGGGAAGGAGAAAAAAAGGAAGGACCCTGAAGTAAGAATGAAATCAGGGGTGGGCTCTTGAGAGCAGAAAGGTGATGGAGTTTTCACTATCCTTCCAGTGGCGAGGGGTTGTGTTTTGCTTCTGGGCAATGTTCCTAGCACCCACCTCAGGGCCTTTGTGATTGCTGTTTCTTTATCTGGGATGCTCTTCTCTCCAGTATTGTCAATGGCTTGCTCTCTCATCTCTACTATGTATTTGCTCAAATGTTTCCTTCTTAAACATTCCATGATATCCCATTTAAAATGACAACCCCCACCATCCAGCACCACATGCTTCCTAATTAGTTTTTTTCCATAACTTCAATGTGACAATATAATATATTTCACTTGTTTTATTATCTATTTCTCCAACCTAGAAATGTAAGCTCTAGAGGTCAGAGATTTTTCTGGCTTTGTTCCTCACTATATCCACAACACCATGTTTAATAGCAGATGTTTAATACACAGGTAATGAATGAATGGATATAACCCCTGTATGATTGTGTCTCTCTGGATATTGGAAGTCATCCTGGTCATATATAAGGTGGAATTAACACCCAGTAAACTGAGGTAGGGGGTGGAAGTTAGATTAGTTCTATTAAAAATATTTATATGCTTGGCTGGGTTTGATGGTTTAGCCTGTAATCCCAGCACTTTGGGAGGCCAAGGTGAATGGATTGTCTGAGCCCGCGGATTCGAGACCAGCCAGGGCAACTTGGTAAGACCTCGTCTCTATAATAAAATAAAAAATATCCATGCATGGCGGCATACATCTATAGTTCTGGCTACTTGGAAGGCTGAGGCAGAAGGATTTCTGGAGCCCAGCAGGTCGATGCTGGGGTGGCCATGAGGCGTGCATACCACTGCACTCCAGTCTGGGTGAAGGAGTGAGACTCCAACTCAAAAAAAAAAAAAATCTTGATTTTTTGGATGATCAATATTCATGGTTGCATATTCACACTCACAGCATAAGCATTTAATTGAAAAAACTTCTGTGGAAGGGTGAACCAAATAAGGTTGGCATGAACCCTTAATTTGTGCTGAAAGGTTTCATGGTGATTAATGGAGCTAATCAGAACTTAAAAGGGTGAAGAAAACCATATAAATGGAGTAAAATTTGATTGCCTACCATTTTAAAGAGAGGTACTTTCACCTTTACTTCACTGTGTTTCATTGAGATTATTTAACCTCCTAAAATTAGCACAGAATTAATATTAGAAAGAGCTGGAATTTGACAATTTATTTAGCTTCCTACCCATTCTTCAATCTTGTCTCAATAAAAAAGAAATACTCATGAATCTGTACTTTGCCAAGAAAAACAGGAGAAAAAATTTCTTCCATTCTGAGTTAACAAATCACACAGAATTAATCCCACCCTCAAAACAAACCAAAGCATAAAAAACATCTAACAGTATTCCTTAAACTTTTATAGGTGGACGAATTCACCTGAAAATGTGATAAAAGTTATAGATGAAATCTTTACCCCCTAAAATTTACATCCCCTCACAGTTCTGTATGGACTCCCAAAATCTCACTATGGGTCTAGTGAAAAACATCTGCTTAGGAGTAATACACATAGCTAAACACTCCCATGTTGCTGTCAAAGGCAAAATGCGTGAGAAAACCAAGACGTTTTTACTCAGGCTATTACTATAGGGAGAACATTTGCTAATGACAAATGTCTTTTTTTTTTTTTAAAAGGAAGAAGCCCGGACTTATATATAGTGACAAAGACTCTCTCTTTGACCAAATTTTTGTTAGGTTCCCAGAAGTCTTCTTCTCAACTAGGCCTTGACCTTGACCTTCTTTGTCCCTGCAGAGTCTACTTCAACAAAAATTCCATTATATCAGTTTAGCAAGAGTACCCTTTGTCTTTGATAGCTGATCAAGTCCCTCATCTTTACCTTGGACGTGTAAGCTCTTTGCCTAATTTGAAGAGAAAATTGTGTTAGGCCAGTTTAGAAAGAATCTTCCTATCCATGATGCCTTTTCCTAACAATTTCACGTTCGTTCATCTCCCCACTCTGCTCTTTGGCTATACATCTCCATTTTGCTTCATTGTGTTTGGAGTTGACCTGCATCCCTCTCCCCTACTGCGATAGAGTTAACCCTTATGGCAATTGTCTTAAATACAATTTTCTTTACTGTTTCAACAAATGTCAGAATAATTTTTTTTCTTCAGTAAGTAGGTAAACAGGGGAGTCACCTGGAGTCTTTTAGGAGTCACGAGGAAGAGTGGATATTTGAGTCTTCTTTGAGTTAGATAGGAGAAGGGTCCTTTGCAGTTAGAACACAGCCTTGTAGAGATAGTTTGGAAAACAAAATAGCGAGGAGGGATTTCTCAACCATTTTAGTTTTCTGGGAGCACAGGGCTCAGATAAAGTTCAATATTTTCAATTCATAAAATCTTTACACTCTTGCCATGAGAATTCAACTTTTAATAGTACTGGGTTTCAGGGATTTAAAAAACGATAGCTTATTTATGAAGGAATTCTGTGGAGATTTTTTTAAGTGTCTTATATTTTATCTTCAAAACTACAGGGTAGTGATGAGAGAGAAGGGACTTTTAAGAAATTTGCCATAGTTTGAGACGTTACTTCTAGTTTTAGTGGAAGAGAGATTATTTAGCAGGAGACAGACTTTCAACTCTTTGTCTAGAAATGTTTGTCCTCTTCCCTCCCTTGTAAAAACTGACTTCCTAATGTCATAGCTTAAGCATAAGCTTAAAAAAAAAAGAAAACCATAATGTTGTGGTCCCAGAACCCCAACATCCCAGACCACGAAAATTTTTTCATAAAGAGCCCTAATTTACAAAGCCTACAAGTTTGTTCCTCAATGTCCCCAAAATTATATCCTTGCTTTTTCTTAATTATTTTGATTAGTCTTTTCTTTGCACAAAATAAGCACAAAAGTGCAGTGATCTTGGTATGATTTATAATTGTCATCCTTAATATAAAAGAATAAAATCAGTCAAAATGAAGAAAAATAGATAAATGCTACATTAAGATAGTAGAAAATCAGTTTATTTTAATAGTCATATTATAGTTATGTATTTTTTGAGTCAGAGTCTTACTCTGTCGCTCAGGCTGGAGTGGAATGGCATACTCATGGCCACCGTAGCCTCGACCTGCTGGCCTCAGGCAATCCTTCTGCCTCGGCCTTCCAAGTTCCAGCTGGAACTACAGGTGTGCACCACCTTGCCCAGCTGATTTTTTAATTTATCGTAGAAACTATGTCTCACTAAGCTGTCCAGGCTGGTCTCAAAACCCCTCGGCTCAGGCAGTCCTCTCACCTCTACTTCCCAAAGTGCTGGGATTGCAAATATGAGCCACTGCACCAAGCCTTATATGCATATTTTATTGTGTATTTTATTTAACTACATTCTATATCCCATTTCTGAAAAGGTCTTTTTCTCTCTCATATTTTATTGCATATAGACACATTCATAGCAAATGAAAAATACTCATGTAGACACTACTGTGAATTCTATCATAAAATAAGACAGTTTTGGTCGGATTCAGTGGCTCAGCCTATAATCCCAGCACTTTGGGAGGCCAAGGAGAGTGGATTGCCTGAGACCGTGGGTTTAAGACCATCCTGGGCAACTTGGCAAGACCTCATCTCTACAATAAATCAAAAATTAGCTGGGCGTGGTAGCATACACCTGTAGTTTCAGTTTCTTGGAAGGCTGAGGCGAAAGGATCGCTGGAGCCTAGCAGGTCGATGCTGGGGTGGCCATGAGAGTGTGTCACTAAACTCTAACCTGGGCAACAGTGAGACTCCAACTCAAAAAAAAAAAAAAAGACAGTTCTAGTTCTCCTGGTTCAAATGCAAGTAGATTGGTAAAGAGTATATATATATATTAAAACAAACTTTCTTTTTAAAGTCAAAGAGACCTGGAATACTGCTGCTCATGAAAAAAAGAACAAGATACAGTCAAGGTTAAAGAAAAAGTTACAACTGTGGCTGCAGAAATGTTCCCAGTCGGTGATATTAGAAATCAGCAATTACCTCAGGGGTACTGTTCCTCCTTGCTGGACTGTGGGGAATTTGGGAAATTACACTGCTTAAAATGAGCTCAGATGGCAAGATGCCATTTCTTTTTTGTTGTTGTTGTTGTTGAGTACTCATGCTACTAAAAATCTAGAAGAAACCATCTAATATGAAACATGAGAAGGGAATTTTTTTAGATTAGAGAAATGTTTACTTGCAAATAAACTGCAGAGTTAAGTACACAATTTTTTAAAAAGTCTAATAAAATTGTAGACTTGAGGAATATAGAGGCTGTATAACTTATCTATGTATGACCTTGCAACAAATTGACCCAATATTCAGTGACTTACTGTTTCGTTGCTCACAATCTGTGACTCTACAATAGGGAATTGTGTTAGCTGAGTGGTTTTCTAACTGTGTGGTGCAGTGTCCCTGTAGATCTTGTGCCTTCACTGAAGCCACGTTGTCTAAGGTATGGTATTGTTCTTGGTGGCCTTGTGGTGAACGCTGGTTGCCTGCTGGGCTGTGCCTCTCTAGTCTCAGAGCCCTGGCTTCTTCACATGGACACCACATTCTGAGAGTTCAAGGTTTAGTACACAGATGCTGTTCAAGATTCTGATTGTGCTATATTTACAAAAGGCCTGTTGTCCAAAGCAAGTCACGTGACCAAAGACAGCCTCCATGTGAGTGGGGATTAACAAGGATATGCATACAGGTAATCAGGATTCATTGAGGAACCATTACTGTAACATACACCACAGTGGCACCTGCAGTTCATCCTCATTATTTGCAAATTTTGTATTTGCTAATTCATCTACTTGCTACAATGTATTTGTAACTCCCCAATCAAACCTCACAGTGCTTTCGTGGCCAGTCATGGACATGTACAGAGTAGAGAGAAATCTGAATTGCGTGACATGCAGGTTCCCAGCTGAGGACAAACAAGATGATACTTTGTGTTCTTGTTTTAGCTCATTTTGTAAACAAGTGTACTTTTTCAGCAATTTAGTTCTGTGCTTTTCTTTTTTTTATGTTTTAATTGGCAATTTTTCTGTTTAAAATGTCTCTCAGCCAGGCACCATGGCTCACGCCTGTAAACACAACACTTTGGGAGGTTGAGGTGGGATTGCTTGAGCCCAAAAGGTCGAGAACAGCCTGGGCAATATAAGAAGACCTTGTCTCTACAAACAAAATGGCTGAACATGGTGGCATACACCTGTAGTCCCAGCTAGATGAGAGACTGAGGCAGAAGGATTACCTGAGCTGTGATCATGCTACTATACTCTAGCATGGGCCACAGAATGAGACTCTAAGTAAAAAAAAAAAAAAAGTCTCCCAAACATAGTGCTGCAGTGCTCCCTAATGCTCCTGAGCACTAGAAGGTTGTGCTGTGCCTTATGGATAAGCTTCATTCAGGCATGAATTACAGTGCTGTTGGCTGTGAGATCGATGTAAATAATCAACAGTTAATATCAAATAAGGTGTCTTCAAGAAAAAATACACATAAAACAAGTTTACATATTGGTCCATTGATAAAAAACGTTATACCCAAAGGCTCACAGGAGCCTAACCCTGCATTTCTTCTAGGAGAAGGGATTCAGTATTGGTGAATTCAGTGTTTGTGGTACCTTTATAGAGCATAATTACCATAAATAATGAGACTTAACTGTATATCAGTTCGCATCTAGTATAGTTTTAGAGAGGTATGGTTTTGTTATTTCCAGGACAAGTTAAATATAATCATAAGCCACTCCTGATAAATTAAGCAATAAAGGAAAAGATTGAGTGGCAGTCCCAAGGTGAACTGAATTAGTTCAATAACAATTCCATTTGTTAGGTATTTATATAATTAGGCAAAGCAATGTCACTTGTAGGTGCCGGGAATGGGGATAAAAATTTAAATACTGGGTTGTAGCCTGAAAAAGTTCAGAAACTAGTTTTTTTTTTTTTTAAGGGCAGGGGGAATGTGATTTGTGCCCGAAGAAAGCTGCTCACCAAGTATCAAAAAACCTGGTGGTGAGAAAGATGTTTGGCTGGTGAAATTGATGCAGCCTTTGTGGAAAAGATGACATGGAAATGTGGATGGCAATTTGATAGATTCCTATGAAAGAAAAGGAGATTTCTTTTGTAAGAAGCATATTGGAAAGGGGTTGAGGAGGAAGCTTGGGACATATGGGAGGGAGGTGTATTATGAAGGCTTACTGTGGTGGTTACTTCAAAGGTGGCAACAGCTGCCATTTACTGAGCATTTAATATCACTCTTGAAGTTGTGGTGAATAGACAACTGATGACTTCTTAGTAGATATGTAGTCTAATTAGATCTCCAGTTTGACAAACGTTCTATTTAGCAGCAGCTGCATTAGATTTAATTGGAGAGAAGAAACCAAAAGACAGCCTGACTGGGGAAAAGAGCATGTTACCACAGGAACAAGATGCTAGATAAAAGGGACATTGGAACCCAAAAGGAAGGCAATGATTCCTCAGACACTGGAGAGTTCCGATCCATGGAACTGTGCAGTGAGAGGCAGAAGAGTACAGGGATCAAAGGTGAATGAGGTTATGAGCTTTCCTGAGTAGCAGACTGGTATTACCATTCACTGAAATTGAAGAGAGCAGGTTTTAGAAGGGATTCAGGATCTGGAGTTAGGCATGCTCATTTTTATTGCTGGTAAATTCCCTAGAGGGGATACTCATTAGAATGTGGGACACTCAGGGGAGGCTAAGCCAGGGGTAAATATTTGGGATCCATTCCTAGGCAGATATGGGGCCATGATTATAGATGAGATTACCAAATGAGAGTAATGGCAGAAGAGAATATATGTGTGAAGGATGGGCCTTCATGACACAGAGAGAAGGACGCAGGGAATGCAGAATGGAGGCATCAAAGCAGAAGAGTGTCAAGTATTCAGAAGATGCCAAGTTATAATAATATACCAAGGAAAGGCTACTTGGATGGTCAATAGGTCCTTAAAGCCCATAAAAAAACTGGGTTAGGAATGTTGAAATAAGATCACAAGGGATTAAGGAATACTTGGTACCTGGGATGGTTGCTCAGTTGGGGCAGTTCCTTTAGGATAACAGACTTCTTCAGAGGAATGGTTTGACAATACGTTTTGTGGTTTGAGGACAGAGGATGTTGAATAACATAATGGGCTTAGTCAGAGTTAGGGAGTAGAAAGTTGGCAGAATCTAAGAATATAAAGAATTCTAAGCTTCTGTTGAGAGCAATAATGAAATGGCTGATCATGAGACCTGGGTTTGGGTAGGAAGACAAGCAATTCTTGGACAGAAGTGGTAGTCTGAAAGAACTGAAAAATATTCCGTTCCTCTGAGGATGAGGAGTAGATTAAGTAGGCTCAAGAAGTAAAGATATAAAAACCATAGCCTATGGGTTGAATCAGAGAGGAGATTTTCATTGCTTGTGAATTCAGGAATGCAGTAATTCCAGGTATGTTGATGTGTGTTTAGAATAAAAGATATCAGACACTGGATTGAAGAGTTTGAGGCACAGAGTTTTGGAAAGTCACACATAAATGTTGTTTTTATAAAAGGACTATTATCAAAAACCAACGACTGAGAAGGGATTGAGAGAAGAACCCAAGCCAAATATGAACAACACCGAGTCCACAAGATTTTTTTTTTAGAAAGCAGGATTTATTAAGAGGACAGAAAACTCCCTATAGTGGGAGGGGACTCCAGGGGGTTACCCACAGGATTTTACAATGGCCCAATTGTAATGAATTCATTTAGATGCGATTGCCTCAATGGTTTACAAAGCAGTAAGCAGATGAGGTTAAGGAAATTAGAACCCAAAACACAGTCATGTCTTTTTTGTAGTGCTTTATATTCATGATACATCTATGGAGTAATGAGTTCAGCCAGGTATACTTCTGTACCTAACTTCTGGAGGTGGTATCAGATCTCACACTTGATGCAGTAAAACTCTGAAAGGTTTATATGATTCTTTCATATGAACTTTATCCAGTTCCATATATAATTATGTTTAGTGAATTGAACTTTAATAAGTCATCAGATTTTAACATGATCACCAAAATTAAACAATGACATACAATATATTAATGTATTTTCATCAACATTTCCATGCTTATTTAATTTGATTTTCATAAAAATTCCATAAACACTACTCTTTTTTTCAAAATGGGGAAGTAAGAAGCAGTTAGGAAGGTTGTTAAAAGTTTTCCAGAGATCAAGCAGCTCATTAATCAAAGTGCTGAGCTTTGAAAACAGGTCTATTGACCATAGACTCTACATTAACTTTGAAAAATAGAGTGCACAGTGATGGAGGTTTCCCTATGATCAATATTTTAGGTCTATTTGTTAGGCCCTGCAACCTCCCTCCGATGTAGAAGCCACATATTATTTCAAGAATAATTTATTGTAGCCCAGTAGGCTTTTGGCATCTGCATTAGCTAGTGGAGCACTGCCTTATTGTTTATCAGACATGAACTTTGAAATGAAACGTACAATTCAATAAGCCTTGGAATGGGAAGAAAAGAAAGATTCAAAAATGAATAAGACATAGCCACTCCTTCCTGTCAAAACAAGGGAAGCAGACATGAAAACATGTAAGCCATCTGAATAGATATTTCTCAAAGAAGACATACAAATAGCCAACAGGCACATGGAAAAATGTTCAGCATCACTAATTATCAGGAAATTGCAAATCAAAACTATAATGAGATATCACACCGCAGTAAGAATGGCTATCATAAGAAAAAAAAAACAAATTCTGGTAATGGTGCAGAAAAAAAGAAACTCTAATACATTGTTGTGGAAATGTAAATTAGTACAGCTATTATGGAAAAAAGTAAGGAGGTTTCTCAAAAAACTAAAAATAGAACTACCATATAGGATCCAGCAATCTCACTAGTGGATATTCATCCAAAAGAAAAAAGTCAATGTATCAAAGGGATACTTGCACTTGTATGTTTACCATGGCACTAGTCACAATAACCAAGATATAGTCAATCTAAGTGTCTATCAATAGATGGATGGACAAAGATAATGTATTATATACACACAATGGAATCTGACCATGAAAAGAATGAAATCCTATCATTTGTTGGAACATGGATGGAACTGTTGTCATTATGTTAAGTGAAATTAACCAGGGAAAGAAATGAGCAAATGAAGAAAGCATGAGAAAAGTTCCTGTGATTTGATTATAGAAGTAGAGTTTGAGCTTTAGGGAATGCATGGTATTCACAAATTGCTCTAAATTGTGTTTCCAGTATGTACTAGAGAGTAGCACAAGTGGGTAGAAGTTGTCCATGGGTAGAATCTCCTACTCTCCTCTTGAGAACATTAAATCTCCCAGGTGATGTCATCAATTAAACATTCAGGTCTCAGTAGAATGCAAGGTTTTGCTGTGAATATTATTTATTGCTATGTCGGGATACTAAAAATAATATTTTTTTATTATTATTGCTATATATATACATCAGACATGAAAAATGTAGAGAATAACATTGCAAGCATGCTGTCACTCTCCACATCAGACAGGCCATGCTATGGATATAGTTGAAAATTCTTGTGTACTAGTATCACATTGCATTTCTTTGTCCATATCTAGAATTAGTGACTATCATTTTCAAACATGTCTTTATCCTTTAAATCTATAGTCATACACAGTGGTGCTGTTGTTCAATGTTTTAAAATTTATATGTATTATATCATGTTGTACATATTCATTATAATGAGTTTAAAAAATACTTATCCTTGTAGACTCATGTAGATCCAGCTTGTTTATTTTACCTGCATTATGGCGTTTTGTTGTATAATTATGTCATATCTTATTTTTTAATTCTCCTATTGGTAAACATTTAGGTTGTTCGCAATTTTCCTTCAGTGTTGAAACAATGTTGCAATAAGCATTTATTTTTAAACATATGTGTGAGTGTATAAACTTAGGGCTAGAATTCCTGAGTTGAAGAATGCATAAATTCAAGTTTATTAGCTGTCTATCAAAGCAACAATACCAAATGTATCTTCCCTCCAGCAAGGCATACAACCTCCCACTGCCAATATATTATGGTCAAACTTTTTTTTTTTTTTTTTTTTAGTTTTGTTAATCAGATGGATATGAAATGGAATTCCTCGGTTCTAGCAAAGTTGACTATCTTGCCATATGTTTATTTGCCATGGTATTCTCCTAATTCTCACTGAAAATGTGTAGGTGATTTTCAACTGTTGGCTATCATTAATTTGATCACAGTTTTTATTAAAATAAATTATTTACATGAATGGAAATGGCAGCAAATGACATCATACTACCAAGAGCGCTGATGTTTAATGAGGTTTGAGGTGGTTCCCCTACAGTTAAAAAAATATCATTGAGGTTAATTCTGGAAGAACTGCTTAAGAAGATCAGTGATAGCTATTTTTCTACCACATACTTTTTATCACATGATTTTTTTCACAGTGGTGTGTAAAACGTATTATACCACTTTACAATTGGTCTCAGAAATAGAACAGAGGACATCCTTCCTTTTCTCTATGGCATCTTCCAACTATTAAATATAGAAAAAATATATGGTATGCTCAATATTTGAGATAATATAATGAATTTTGAATGAATTGAAGGGGAAAAACTATTGAATCAGTCTGAAAAAGATGACTTTTATCTGTAAAAAAGAGAAGAGTTGCTTATGAAATCTGGCTTTTTTATTTTTTTAACTTTCTTTTCAAAAGGTATATTTATTCATGATGTGTGCTTTCTATTTATTTCTCTCTCTTTTTTTTAACTTGGAGGGCCTATTCTTCTTTGTGACTAATGTATTCCACTTCCATCTGTCAATAACAGGCACACTAGCCATTCATTTGTGGTAAAAGATTTCATAGAATGCGATATCAGCACTTGAAATAATTTGTGCTGTTTTGAAGCTCCTGTGTGAATTATTTGAGAGGAGCTGTGTCATCCAATGTGAATGAGGAATTTGACTGAGCAGGTTTCTAAGGGAGTAGTATTCATTCCTACTCCAAGACCATGCTAGAATGTTTGGGAATCTACTCAGTGTAAATGAATTTTCTAAAGTGGGTTTATTCCCTGCGTGTAAGCTACTATATCGATCTAAATACATTCCAACAATTCAGTTTATCCATTTATTGAAAACTCTGGGGGATACAAATCAAAATTAATGATTACTCTAAAATATGATCAATTCTTCTTATCCTTACCCTCATTCATAATAATAGAGAAACTCAATATCTTATAGTACATCAAAGTATATTAGTTTCATACTGATTCAAGGTATACCTTATTTATTTATCTTTTTATTTTCTTCCTCCTCTATCTAGTATCATTTTTTGAGCTGGTTGTTGCTCAGTAAACAAATGAATTTCCAGCTATGTTCCTGAACACTTGAAAGAAAAAGTTGCATTATCTTCAGACACACTTTAAGAATTACTGTGAGTTTTGTAAGGTTGCTGGATACAGAATCAACTCATAAAAATTAACAGCAATACTGATTATAACTAATTATAAGATATTGTAGGGGAAAAAGAATCTCATTTTCAATAAAAGCATAAACTAAAATATCTAGAACTCAAGCTCATAAAACATGTGTGTTAGGTTTTTAAGGAAAGAGTTGGAAGAAATTAGGATTATTATAAGTTAGAGATAATAGGTCAAGTATTTCATAATACAAGATCAGTTACATGAATAAGAAGATGAAGGGAATGTATACATGCACATACATATTAGAAGTATGCAATACATAGATAATTCAGAATTAATTTATACTTGCATGAGTCAAAGTTTATTTTAGTACTATATTTATGAGTTACAGTAGATGCAAAAGCAGTTGTTTATATTTTTCATTATTCCCCAATTCTTTGCTTGCTTTTAGAACTAGGTCTGACTGAGAATGACAGAAAACCAAAAATAATAGTAGATTAAAAATCACAGATGCTTAATACTCTCTTACTTAAAAGGTACTCTGGGAGTTTTCTGAAGTCATAAGGCAACTTCACAATCACTAAGGACCTGTGCTAATTCTATTGTGTTGCTATTCCATCTTGAACATGTAGAACATCTGTCTACTTACTAGTCTAAGGGAGCTGCTGAAGCTCCAGCCATTATGTTGGTATCCATGAAGCAGAAATGAGGAAGAGTAAATAAAGATGTATCCATTTGTTATAGATCCTTTCAGAAGTTACATGGCACTTTTTGTTATGTGCCATTGGGCAGTACATCTTCCAGGCCACACAGATGGTCCTCTACATATGATGGAGTTATGTTCCAATGAACATATTGTAAAGTCAAAATCTAAGTCAAATCATCATAAATCAGGGACCATCTGTACTTTGCTGTAAAGGAAGCTAAGAAATATAGTCTTTACTTAGGGCTATCATATGCCTAATTAATATTTTGAGTTCTATCCCTGAGGAAAAAGTGAAGTCAGAAACCTGGGAACTTCTGCTAATCTCTGCCACAATCTCCATCAGCCTTGTGCTATCATGGAGAAATTCTGTTGGCTGATGGCATTAGAAACAGAAGTAGGGGCTGTGAAGACACTGTTGTTCATGTGGCTGGCCTTTAAGTTGAAATCAATTGGTAGAGAAGAGTTTTTCAATTTAATAATAAAAAGATGAGTTTATTTAGTTTATGATACTTGAACATTTTTATAGTCATATTTTGCACAAGAGAGTACTGATATTTATTTTGTGAAAACACAACTGAAGTTCACATTTCCCAAAATATACAGCCTTCTTCCAAGTTCAAGCTTCTCCACGCAGTCTCTCATAAACACTACAGAGTGCCGAGGAGAGTGGAGACAATTACTAATAATGCACTCCTACAGCATGATGAAAACAGAGAGTACCACCACAGTAATTGGCATGTGAGTAGGAACATATTTCCAAACCAGCAGAGCTAGCCAGTGCCCACCCTGGAGCAGATAGGTGGAGACTGCAAGAAATAGAGAGAAGAGGCCTCAGGAGCTGAGGGATGACTGAGTATAAATCGTGTTCATTTTAAACAAAAAGACTCCCACTCCAAGTGGGAAACACTGAGGACAGGTTCAAGACTTGATGGATCATAGCATTGATGGGAAGGACCTTGCAACTTCACAGGACCAGAGGCTAGATCCCGCTAAAACACTATTTCTGCAGGTTGGAAACAACCTTGAAGGCATAGTGATGAAGAGAAAGAAAGAAAAAAAAGCAGTGAAAATAAGTGTCCTACTCAAATAGAAAAGCATCAAAAATATGAAGATATTAACAACATTCCTAAAAAACAAAAGAACTATCAATTTTAGAAACTCTATTTCCTGACATGGACAGACAAAACGCTCTTTCAGTCAAGAAATTTTGTGAAACCACACAAAGCACTACACACACCTGTTATTGCTAACCTGGAAAAAATACAAGACATTTCACAATGAACAGAAGATGGCAATCAAAGCTAATATAAGAAAAACCGCGAATCACAGGATGTCAGCAAAAATTTGCCACAAAGCAGAGGAAAACTGTAAGAAAACTCCCCAGCTTGAGTTAAATATCAACTACTTTCAGACATTAAAACACAATTTGAATTATAAATTAAAAATTTAGAACATAAATTGACAGCAAAAAAGATAAAGAGAGGGAAAGAGGGAGGAGAGGAAGAGAGAGAGAGAAGAGGAGAGGAGAGGAGAGGAAAGGGGAGAATGAAAATGATGATGGATTTCCTTGTTCTGAATTTTGTACTTTTTCTGTGAATTTGAAATTTGTCAAAAAAGTTGAAGTACACACACAGATAAGGAGGCATTTAATTTCTGCCACGTACCAACCACTGACTACTGGCTGGGGCTACTGAGGATGGCTGACTTTCTAGAGCAAAACATACCAATGAGGATATAAACATATAAACTTTATCAACACAAATAAAATATCTTTACTGATTATGATAAAGGCACAACAGGAAAATGTACGATTCTTTTTATTTTTAATTTATATTTTAGTTTTCTTGTTTTTTCTTTTAATAGGATTATAGATCCCTAAGTCTAATATTGTTCCAGACAATTCTTTTTCTTTATTTATTTTTTTATTTTAAAGATGTGGAGTACAAATCAGGGTTAGGTATACAAATGGTCATTGTACAGGTAAATTTGGGGCCTTACTTTGGTCCCCACTTCATCTGGTTTGAGATCAGGGACCCTTATTGATGAAGTGTGCCACCCCCTCCTCTGGCAGTTTCCCACTACTGCCAATCCCTTTCTTATAGTATTATGATAATTGTTCAAGGTCCGCTTATGAGTGAGAACAAATGATACTCAGTTCTTTGCTTCTGTGATAGATCACTGAGTATTATAGACTCTAAGTCCATCCAAGTTGCTGCGACATTCATAGTTTTGTCCTTCTTTATGGCTGTGTAATATTCCATCATGTATATGTACCACATTTTTTTATCCGGTCCATTTTCACTGGGCAGCATGGTTGGTTCCATGTTTTTGCTATTGTTAATAATGTTGCTATAAATATGTACGTGCAAGTATCTTTTCAACAGAGTGATTTGAAATCCTCTGTGTATATACCCAGAAGGGGGATTGCTGGGTCATATGGAAGGTCGATTTTTAGATCTTTTAGAAATTGCCACACTAAGAAAGAGTGCAAGGGGCATGGGGATGGGTATCTAATTTATTTTGGGAAGTTAGGTGGTGCTTTCCAAAAGTGATATTTGAGATGAGATCTGTAGGTATGTAGAGTTTGAGCAGCCAATAATGAAGAGAAAATAAATCCAGGGAGAAGGAGTGGCATTCATATGCATCTGGCATTAGGAAAAAGGCTGAAGAATAGTTCATTCAGATAGAGTTTTTTTCCCACCCTTGATCTTAGCTATTTCTGTGTATGCATATATACACATTATGTCTTTTGCCCCTGAAGATGGAGACTAGGGAGGGGAGTGTGGAGGGATATTAGGGCAGGATTGGGGATAGACTTTTGTTTATATTTCTTCCACTTCCTTAATTTTAGATTTTAAAAGTAATGAGTATATCTGTCCTTATAAGAATAAGTAAAAGTTAAAAATAGTTTTACAAAAAGAAGGGCGCTGGATGTTTTGTTTGCCTCACGGGTCTTCTCTTACCTTTCTCTACCCTTGCCCCTGCACCTGGCAGACCAACATGCATGGATGCTATTGGCGGGCTCCCCTTGTGTTGCCTTCTGGCTGTACTGGTTGGTTTTGACCAAAGGGAGACCCAAGGTGGAGGGGCACAAAGAGAGGGCACTTGGAGGGTCTGCATAGTCGGCTGTGTCGCTCTAAAGAAGTCCACATTTTACACCTGGTACCTTTTCTACACAGTTCTTTCTGGGTTCTGATAACTGATCCCTTCCATTGCCTACTCAGACTGTGGTAGACTGAATAATAGCCCCCTAAAGATATTCATGTCAAAATGTCCAGAACCTATGAATGTTAACTTATATGACAAAAAGGACTTTGTAGATGAGATTAAGTGAAGAATCTTAGAATAAATTTATCTTAGATTATCTGGCTGGGTCCTAAATATAATCACAAGGGTCCTTCTAAGAGAAAGACAAGAGACTCACAAACAGACTGGGAGCAGGGAGAGAAAAGGTGATGAGATGTGAGGACGTGAGCCAGGGAATGAGGATGGTATCTAGAAGCTAAAAAAGGCAAAGACACAGATCTTCCTCTGGAGCCTCTAGAAGGAACTTTACCCTGTTGGTATCTTGACTTTAGTATAGGGAAACTGACTTCAGACTTCTGACGTCCAGGACGGTATGATAATAAATGAATGGTACTTAAGCCAACAAGATTGGGCCAATTTGTTACAGTGCAAGAAAGGCACTAATACACAAGCCTAGGGTGCTAACTGCTCCCTGCCCAAGGCAGCACACCATGTCCTGCTGGTCATCCTAAACCTTGCCCACATTTCATGAGTTCTCATATTAACCTATTCTCAATCACCCAGTTTGTCTGTGCTATCCATTTCCAACCAGAAACATCTACGAGTTTATGCTTTCTTCGTTTTTCAAGTGGGTATTATAACGAATAATACCTAATACACAAGACAGCTGTGAGGGCAAATGAATTAATGAAGCAAGCACACCTTTCTTTAAGTTGGAAAGGCTGTTACTTGAAAATGTTTTTCTTGCTCCATACTACTGGGCTCCACTCACTCGGACACTCTCCTGGACTGAACAATTGAGCTAGATTGAATAGATGAGAGTGTCATAAACTAGGTTCGGGTTGAACTAGGCTCAGGTCCAAGTCACAAAAATGAAGGCTCTCTGAACAAATATGAAAAGGCAAGTTGGTTCAGTAATGTGTGAAAGAAATGGTGCCCATGCACAGATGTGTTGGCTGGTTAATTAGCGCTTTAAAGATAAGAACCTCTTACATGTCAAAGAAGCTAAGCACTCGCCCCTGGGGAACAGAGATCTTTGCTGAATGTCTCTGGGCTTTTCACGTGTTGGCTCTGTCCAGAATGTCTTTGCTTTCTTACTTCTCTGCTCTTAATGCCTACTTGCTACCCACTCCCAGGAAGTCAGGTATACCCCTAAGTGTTCCCATAACCTCTGTGGCTATCTCTTTGCTGATCAAATATATTTAATTCTGTCTCCCACCACTAAACAGTCAATTCTTTTAGGACAAAACTATGTCTGTCATCCCTATGTCCTTAACACCTGGCACAGTGTCTGATTCACAGGAAGGTCTTGTCAAATATTTAGTAAGCGTGTTGCGATTAAATAAGTGAACAATATACAAGCATCTAAAATTAAATCTACACAGTTATTGTATGAGGACATCAATATTCCCAGTATTAAATTTTATTTATTCAGATGTTGCTGAAATTAATAGCCTTTAAGAGTGTTTAGTAGCTATATTCAAGATTTTAGAACAAAAGTAATGCAGGGGAAATGCCAATGTGTAAAAATAGTTACCTGAAATGGAAGAGCCAGACTTCAGAATCAAACATGAATGCTCATACAAAATCGAAAATCTGTAGATCCCTGAGAGACTTCCCTTCCGCTGTCTAAATTTAATGTAGATAATTTATCATTCTATAAATACATTTCAGCTACAGTTCATTCACATGCTTTACAGCCTCTGTGTGCATTTCAGCTCTTGGCTTTAGTGAGTGTATAAGTTATATGATTAAATCACTTACATAGATTTTTCTATTGGAATTGAGTGGGTCAAAAATCTGGAGCACATATTATTTTACAAATCATTTCTTAGAAAAGAGTTACAGGATCTTACCACTAATAGATATGCTATTGTAAGTTCTACATTCCTCTCTTTCTGATGTATATTTAATGACATATCAACTGAGTAATGGATCAAGTGAGTAAGAAAAACAGAGAGTACTTTGGAACTGGAAACAATGAAGTAGTGAACCAGGCCTTTGATACATTTCCGTCACCCTGCTGGCAGGAAATTATGCTTATTTTCAAAGGCTTTGCTCATCTTTAATAAGACTAAAACTTCTGGAGAGTGACTACACAACCTGTAGGGAAGGGATACTACCAAGGCTTAGAGGCTCTGGGGCCACATGTTCACCTCAACACAGGTAGGCTGGCTCAAATGTTTTACTAGTCACACAACTGGACACTTGTTTCACCGAAATGCCCTTTTATGATCAGCAAATAATTTATTTTATTTACTGACTTCTTCTATGCCGTGCATACCTGATTTGTTTCTTTATTCACGAATTCATTTCACAAACTTTTTTTGTACATCTATGATAGAACAGTTACTCTGGTTGAAATGAGAAGGGAAATGGCACAGGGCTCCTGCCCTTGTGAATTTTATAACCTACTAGGAGAAACACAAATACGCTCAACATTGTGCCATGCAATGAATATGACGAGAGTGTTATTGTAGTCACAATGTAGAAGCAATATAACAAAAGGAAGTGTCAGGAGATATGATTTACTTAGAAGCACCAATGGGTTACTGAAGAATTTGGGATACAGAATCAAATTTGAGTCCAAGCTTAGGAAATGTTAGATTAGATTTAATAGTTCTGGAATTTTTCTTAGTGTAGTGAGAAAAAAAAAGTTTAAGCTATGAGCGACACTCTAGTTAAGGGAGCAACAGAAAGATCTGAAAATAATCTAACAACAGATACCATCAAGGCTCAGATATGGTGGTTAACCCGTCCATGACCTAAATCTGAGCAATGTCATCCTCACTGTAGTGTAGTTATGTTCACAAAGACATGAGGGTTTAATATCTAGTCAACTTTTCAATCCTCAGTAGTGTTTAGTAGTCATATTCAAGGTTTTAGGTAATTTCCCCAAGGCCATTGAAGAACTCACAAGCAGGAGTGGCATCTAAAAACAACATCCCAGATGCTCTCTACTTTCTAAGACAGACTGGCCTTTTTAGATTAAATATATATCATGAATTTACCTAGGGCACCTTTGGGTTATACCTTAACACTGATGATACCAAAAGCCTAGCAAAGTCGTTGGTCTTAGGCCCTTGGGTCATATCTGTCTTCTCAGAATGGACCCAACTATTGGGTAGAAATAAAAATACCACAAGAGTATAAATCATGCCCAACAAGAAAAGAATCAGAAGCAAACCCAAGCTATTTCTGGGACTATAATAGTGTCAGTGATCACTTGTATATCACATCAACTTCTCCACAAAGACGTAGAATCCTTTCATTCTTCTCATCCTGCTAATTATTGATGTCCAGCTGAACCTCAGAAAAGTCCATTTTGTTTGTTTTTAACATACTAATTCATTTACTATTACTATATAATCCACCCATTTAAAATATATTATTCAGTGGGATTTTGAGGTATTAAATTATTAATTTTTAAAACTGTATATAAATATATTTTTATTTATAAATTTCTAAGTATATAAATATATATATAAAACATAACATTTGACATTTGAGGCATGTTTAACTGTATAGTCCGTGGCATCATTTACATCCACAATGTTATACAACCATCACCATTATCTGTTTCCAAAAATTTGTAATCATCCCAAACATAAACTCTGTACTTGTAAACTTCTCAGGCTCCCTCATTCACCCCCTGGTAACCTCTAATCTACTTCCTGTCTCTAAAATTTGCTTAAGCCAAATGTTTCCTGTAATTAGAGTTATACATTATTTAATCTGTCTGTGCTTGGTTTACTTTACTTAACATTCGGTTTTTAAGATTCATCCGTGCTGCTGCATGTGTCAAAACTTTATTCTTTTTTATGGATGGATGATATCTTATTGCACGAACACAGGTATACACACACACACACACACACACACACACACACACACACACACACACACACATATTGTTTATCCATTCATCTGTTGATGGAGATTTGGTTTTTTTCCACCTTTTGGCTATTATGAAATGAACATTCATGTGAAGTCAGAATAATTCATTTTTATCATCATTAGTCAGTTACTTTAAGTAAGTTCATGGACTTATAGACTAGTAATTAGGTAACTTTCCCAAGGTCACTGAAGAATTCATAGGCAGAAATAGTATCTCAAAGCTACATTTCAGTTGCATTCTGTTTTCTAAGACTGACTGACCTTTCTAAATCAAATATATACCATGATTTTACGCAAGTACCTTTGAGTTGAAATTAGTTGCGAGTTCCATGCTGTGCTGCAGAGGCATGATATAGAATGGAAACTTGCATTGAGATAGGGTCCGAGCGCTTAATTCACAGACCCCAACACCAGAAGTTCAAGTTATAAAAAGGAGAGGTCTTTATTAGCCAAGAGCCAGGTCAGTAGCCACTTGCCTGCTGGACATAACAGTCCCACAGCAAGAGGCCCTGATTACTGTGGGCTTGCTTAAGAAAGGCTAAACCACACTGGGACTTTTCAAGTGGGCTAAACCGCAACATCCTGGAGGCCTAGGTACCTTTCAAGCAATGCAAGCGTGGTTCACAGAAGCGAAAAAAAAAGCTGTTAGACAGTTTAACCTAGCCAGCAAGTGCTGTTGCCAGTTTCCAGGAAGAGAACCTTTTAACTGTGCAAAGGCTGAGTACATATTTAACTGTGCAAAGGCTGAGTACATGGTTAGCCTAATTTTTGACATTGTAGATGTTTTTTAAAGCCCCCTTCCACAGCATAAGTGTAATTAGAGAACTAGCCACATAGGTGAGGAGAAGGCGCTGCCCAGTCAGTGTGAATAACTGGCATCTGTGACAGCTTTCATACTAGTCTGTAAAAATACTTCATGTTGACATCACTGAATCAAAACATTAGCATAATACTTTTAATATCTGCAATACCCAGATCTCATTTTTAAAAAAAGGTTGACTGCTAACTAAATTCTAGACAGTTGTAAATGGAGCCTTTAAGTGATTAAGAGTATGAGATTTGTGGAAGAGATATCCCTTTGTATGACATTTTCCTGAAAAATAATTTCAGTAGAGAGGCCAGTTCTGACTCATTCACATTTCAGACTGGCATAAAGTACAGATCACTATGGCAAAAGTAAATAATAGGGACCAGCTTTGGAAGAACCATTATCTCTGTGTAGTTTTCTGATAATCTAATCAGAAATCACATACTAATAAGTAAACTAAATAAGAAATTGACATTTTATTTGATTTTTTTAATTTATTTTTTATTTTTTTGAGTTGGAGTCTCACTCTGTCACCCAGACTAGAGTGCAGTGGCCGTTCCCGGCCACCACAACCTTGACCTGCTGGGCTCCGGCGATCCAAGTAGCTAGAACTACAGGCGCACGCTACCACACCTGGCTACTTTTTTGATTTATTGTAGAGATGAAGTCTCATCAAGTTGCCCAGGTGGGTCTCGAACCTGTGGGCTCAGGCAATCCACTCACCTCAGCCTCCCAAGGCGTGGGATTACAGGCTGAGCCACCAAGCCCGACTAGAAATTGACATTTTAAAGAAAAGAGAAACAGAGAGTAGCTCAAGGTAAAGGCAGTGCTACATGAACACTGAGTTAATGGATTGACTGTGGTGATAAATGAGGTAACTTTATATGGGATTTGTACATATTGTGCTACATGTTAAATGTCCTGTCAAATAACTGTGCACACTAATAATTCTAATAGTCTCTTCATAACAATCTTGTTCCTTCCTTCCCTGCCAAAGAGGAGTTGGATTTGAATTTATCTTGAAGTAACATAGATTGCTGGAAATATGGAAGATTATGAAACAACAGGAGAAAATATCAGGATCACTTAATGTTTTTCAGTCTTCAGAAAAGAATTTTAAAATCAGAAAACATTTTCTTTGGTGTAATCTGGGAAACACATATATGGAAGCTATAATCAATAAAATAAAATTGACTTCCTAGCTGTACAAAACTGGGACCATGTGTTCCTGTATTTCTATGTTTGGTTGTGTGTTTGTGAGTTAGATTGTGTGGAACACATTCTTAATTTATCTTAGTTCCATTACTTTTGATAAATTATCTCAATCTTTCAACTTACTTAGTAAAATGGGAAAAATAATAAAACCTAGATCTTTAATGCTGTGAAGCTCAAATGAAATGATGAAACTCACATGCATTATATGAATAAGCAACAAAACAATATTGCTAGTATATTTATTTTTCAGTTATAATATTCATTATGCTTGAAAATAAGGATTAAATGAATGCATCTCCAGTTATTTTGTTGGTCATTTTCTTGAGACACAAAAGATTAGTTTCAAAAGATGAACAGAATTAGATATACCTTTGAAGGACGTGTGAGATAATTGCATATTTAAGGAGATCAAATGCCACCCAGATCCTTGTAGAGAAATTCATTTCTACCCTTGGCATTCTTAACAAAGATTATTTATAGACTGACAGGATTTAGTGTCTCCATGAAATTTAAAACAATGAACAAAAACTTAGCACGAAGCACTTTAACTCTTATTCTCACACCCTTAACTATAGTGCTCTATAAGAGTGTCTGAATGGAAGAGATGAAAAAGTCCCAACTTTAAGGTCAATTAATATTATTAAGAGTCAGTATTTTTTTTAATCCTATGACCCTATCACTCAAGCAGGAAATATTTTATTAAGAAAATTCCTATGATCCTTCTGTATTTAAGTCTTTTCTTAGCTAACAATGGAAATGTACTTTGTGCCAGTCTTTTTAAGCATTTACAGATAAGTTGAGCAAAAAACTGGAGAATGGAAAAGGTAGTTTTAAAGACATTAGTAAAACCACTAATGTCCCCCAAATACCTTATATTTTGCAAACTGTTCTTAATGAGGTTCTGTGTAGCACTACATAGAAGATATTTTCTTCCCTTCCATTACTTTTTCCTGATTCAGTAACTGCAGAAGCTCAAGAGAAAGTAGGGGATTGGTGATAATTAACAAAGCAAAACATTAGTTTCTGTAACAGAAGATAACAAAAATTTTAACAAGGGAAGCAATATCAAAATCTGAGAGTATGACCTACAGAACCATCCCTACTAGGCATCTTATAGAATTTCAGAAGATATTTCAGAATGTACATTCACATAAATCTTAAATTGGATTGCTTTAAAAATTTTATGTAAAATCAGATATATTTAAGTATTTGCTTTGGGCAAAATTAATTTAAAGGACATAAAGTCAAGGAAAAATGAACACTTAGAGATCAAAGCTGTCCTATAATCCTCATAAGCATTTATAAAAATGACATAAAGCAAATCTAGATATGTGACTTAACCATAGTTCCTTTGAGCTGGATATAGCCTACAAAATTGGCAAATAGGAAACCTTTATCTTCCCTACCACATTTTCTCTTTATTCCATAATAATTCTTGTGCTTTCTATAAAAACTATTCTCATGAGAGAATCTTGGATCAGTCCATGTAAATTTGCTTTGCATCTTCCAGAAGTATTTGGAGGTTAAGCCTTGAAATTAAAAGTAAAGTCTGTTATCATGGAGATTTCATGCGCCACCAACCTAGTAAGACAGGTTTTGTGTTCCTCTATGTGTACACACATATGTATCTGTGTGCATGTGAAATAGTGAGTGGAAAAATTGCAGGGAAGCTGTCCCTGAAACCTCACTAGGTGGTCATTTATGTGTGAGGCTATTGATTGATTAACAGATTAAAGCCCAAATTGAGCCAAAGGTGTTATGTTTGATTAGATGACCCATTTTCTTGATGGGTGTGCTTGGGGATTTCTCATGAAAGCAGAATAAAAGGAAGAATTTGGTGGCCTCTCAAGACTCTTTCTAATCAGGATAAAACTATCCAGACATAATTTCTGAAGATCTGACCTGTGGTCTGAGGTCCAAGTGACACAGTGACTTTGTAGCTTTGCAAATGCTGAAACATGTATCTAGTAAGTACTGTTTGTCACCCTATTCCCTGTCTTTGCTTCTGAGTTTGATCTTCAAATACAGACAGAAAAATCGCAGTGTGCAGCCAGTTGTGAACAGACACACAAGACTCACGTGTGTCAAGCATGTAACCACAAATCTCAGATCCGATGTGTTAGAACACTAATTATGTAAGCAATTCTGGATAATGGAACCACCTCATAAAAAAGATCATGGTGATTTACTACTTAAATTCAGATGCATCCACCTCCTTTAAGCCTCATGGCCAAATTCAATTTTCTTTTTCTCAGCCCTTGTCTTCCACAGCTACAGTTTCAGAGAGGGAAATTGCAAAGTGTAGGGGAATTATGGAGCTGGTTTCAACCTAGCTGTTTTATTTTTTATTCTTCATACCTATCCAAGGTCCTCTGAGGTCTTTGCTTTTATTTTCTCAACCCCAGAAGGAGTACATGGAAATGGCTCGGAGCAGCATGGGAGTCGTTCCAAGAGTAAAGCTGTGAACAGACATTTGTCCTGCTCGGGAGTGAGGTTTCGCCTCCACCTACGCTCTGAGGGGGCAGCTGCGATGTCTCGATGGGATGAGAGAAAAATCAATATGCATAGCAATCTGGTGCTTTGCCCATGGGGCCATTGAGGGAAGATATGCTGTGTGCCATCCCTGTGTCACAGATGAGGGTTGCCGCCAGCAACCAGATACCTCTGTGTAGAACGATCACTGAAAAGAAGCAATGATGGTTGTAACAGCAGACACAGATATGTTCAACCTCCTTGTCCTCCTCTCTTTACTTGCTTCAAAAAGTCCTATTTATCTTTTTGTGCCCACCCTATCATCCTCTGTAGGATATGTCTGGGCATTCAGCAGAGAAGTGGATTGAGGGGTGGAGAAACGCATTTGTTTGCTAAAATAACAGAAATAATAGGCTACCTCCTCTGCTAAATCAGACTTAGGTCATGGCAGTTAATGGCATTTCACCAGCGAATGTGAAACATCACAAGGTGGAGGCATATGAATTACTATCCAAGGTGAAAAGGCAACAGGTGAACTTTTAGAGTCATTGAATGCTCTGGGGTGGAGACAGATAAAATAATTTTTCCCTATGTAGAGGTACTTGGTATTGTTTATCCCAAGCAAAGTGATAACTTGTCTTTACCACTTTCTGAAGTGATGTCGTCCACAGAGGAGTGACGTGGGACAACTACTTGTATGATTATGGACCAGCATTCTTCTCCAGGAAAGTTTACTTAGAGCGTGACCACATGGGAAGCAGAGGCAGCAGAGTCCCCATTTCATTTTTGGCCAAGCCTTGCATGCCCTCTACATAGACTAATGACATTGTATATCTGTGGGGAGCGAATGAGCACAACAGCTGCCCTCTGGGGCCTTTATGTTGGGAGTAGATGAACACTGTGGGCTTTTTCCATCCACATGGGCAGATACCTGAGCAGGAAGCCAGTGTCTGCTTCTCTGGTTTGTAAAGGGGTGGTCAGGTCAGAGGAACTGGTATTGATAGAGCACTGAGACTTTTTGAGACATTTAGTTTTTTTTCCATTACTGGAAAGAGTGATTATTTACAATGATTAGGAAGAGTGTGTAGGCTGGTCTTGGTGGCTCAGCCTGCAATCCCAGCACTTTGTGAGGCCGAGGCAAATGGATTGCCTGAGCCCACGGGTTCGAGACCGGCCTGGGCAAATTGGCAAGCCCTTGTCTCTACAATAAACAAACAATTAGCTGGGTGTGGTAGAGTGCGCCTGTGGTTCCGGCTACTTAGAAGGCTGAGGCAGAAGGATTGCGGGAGCCCAGCAGGTTGATGCTGGGATGGCCGTAAGTGTGCCACTGCTCTCCAGCCTGGGTGACAGAGAAGAAGAAGAAGAAGAGGGAGAGAGGGAGAGGGAGAGGGAGAGGGAGTAGGCCATTCTCTAGAGATTAAGCATGGGCAACCCCCTCGGATCACCTCCCACTGTGGGAGCTTTTCTGTTCTCTTAATGAATCTTACTTTTAAATAAAAAGAAATTAAGCATTTGTCCCATACAAAGGAAATGCTCTCTTTAAGACAGTCATGCCAATTCTGTGCTTGCCTTCCAGTCTTTAGTTATTCTCAAGATGTATTTCAATTGTCTCCTTTCTCTATGGAAAGCAGTTGATTACTAAAATAGATTATGTACTGTAAAACCCCAAATGGATTTTTTGTATAGGAGGAAATCTCAAAACTGTGGTTCCTTACCCATAGAAGGTGTCCAATAAATACTTGTTAAAAGAATAAAGGGGTTCCAAAGTCTATCCACCTAGTCTGAAGCCAGGGTGGTAAGGATGTGAAGACTAGAGACAGAGCGTTTATAGTATAGAGAGGGCAGTCTATATTGGGCTAGGGCGAGAAGAAACATGTCCATTCCATAAGGCATCTCAGCTACTGGACCTCTCCTGCAGTTATCTTGTCATTCACCCTACCTCTGTCACTCACAGCTAGGGTCATCCTCTTGGCTTTGTCATTATCAATTAGTGCATTTCAAATGCAAACATACTGCTCTCCATGAGCCTTCTCCTATGTTTCAGTGTATTCCTTCTGGTACTACAATTCCAATAACATTTGGACCCCACCAAGACCAACAACCCATTGGATTTATGACCTTTTCATTATGTCTTACCTCCCCCACCTCATATGTTTTCACTTCCCTCTGTGCCCGGCTTAAATTCTAGGTCAGACATTACGAGCACTTATTTAAATACGTACATTACTGATTCCCTTACCAATTCCTTTGTTGAATTACTTTGGCTAAAATATAGCCCTTGTTGAATCTATATATCTTCCTACTCCATACATATAGCCACATAGCCATAGATGAATGGAGAAAAATGGCAACCATGTTGATTAACTTCACTTTCAATTCATGGTCACAAAACAGGTCTGATTATGTTGACTGACAACCCTTTTTTCTCTAGTCTAGGTACCATCCCTCTCTCCTGGATGACTCTGTCTTCTATCTTAGTCTTTCAACATTGAACATTTCCTTCCAGTTCTTACTCTGAGATAATGACCTAGCTACCTAGAACCTAGAAAATAGAATCCATCGGAAGAGAATCTGCACATACGCCCAGACCATATATATCCAACCACCTGCTTCCATGCCATACCTCTTACCTTGTGCTAGCTCTCTGAGATCAGCCCTGTAGTTGTGTAGTGGACCACAGCCCCTATCACCTAAAGCAAGGCTACTCCTGTCTTTCTCCTGCATCACCTGCTTTTCCCTCATTACTGGACTGTGGCCATCTGCAAACAAACATGCTTCCATCCAACATCAATATTCCCTTTCTCTTTGTTTTTCCTGCACACGTATTCTTAGCTAATATACATAATACTTTTACTTAATTATGTTGTTTAACACATAACACTTCCAGTAGAATGTAAGTTCTAAAAAGGCAGGGATTTTTAACTTTATTGAAGAGATTTTCCTGAGCATCTAAAGCAGTGCTTGGCAGGTAATGTAGCCTCGGTACATTTGCTGAATGAGTAAATAAAAAGGATGATTTGGCTGTGTTTTCCATGAGCCAGGCATATGCTAAATAAAATTTGCAACATTTTTTCAGTCAATCCATACATTGATAATATAAAGTATGAATTTGAATTCTCATTTTGTAAACGAGCACCCATAGATAACAAAAAAGAAAATTCATTTTTCCAAGAGTATGGCCAAACTGAAATTCATATTCAACACTGTCTAATTCCAAAGCTCACAGTTTTAATTACTACATTTCAGATAATATATCACCTTACTCATGGCTGTTGAATAACCATCTTTTCATTTAGCAAAACTTATGACAAGTGCACTGCTGTCTGATGGTGCCTTATTCTCTTCCTGTCATCCTCATTCTCCTTGTCCATTCAGAAATCTTTTCTTTTTTTTTCTTTTTTTTCTTTTTGAGTTGGAGTCTTACTCGGTCACCCAGACTGGAGTGCAGTGGCCGCTCCCGGCCACTGCAGCCTTGCCTGCTGGGCTCTGGCGATCCTTCCACCTCAGCCTTCCGAGTAGCCAGAATTACAGGCATGCGCTACCATGCCCGACTGATTTTTTGATTTATTGTAGAGATGAGGTCTCGCTGCCCAGGCGGGTCTCGAACTTGCGGGCTTAGGCAATCCACTCACCTCAGCCTCCCAAAAGCGCGGGATTACAGGCTGAGCCACCAAGCCCCGCCAGAAATCTTTTCTATAATGCCAATTTTTACCTGCATTCGTTTTCCATGGCTCCTGTAACAAATGACCAAAAATTTGATAGCTTAAAACAACACAACTTATATTACCGTTCTGGAGGTTAGAAATCTGAAACTGAGTATTACAGGGCCAAATTCCTTCTCAGGGTTCTAGTGGAGAATCTCTTCTTTGGTCTTCTCCAGCTTCCAGAAGTAACTGACAATCCTTGGCTGATGGCTATGTTTTATATTCAAAACCATAACGGTTGGTTGAAACTTTTTCATGCTGTATCACTCTGATTCTAACTCTCCTGCCCCCCTCTACTAAGGACACTTGTGATTACATGGACCTACTAGACAATTCAGAATCATCTCCCAATTTCAAGACACTTACGTAATCATATAGTCAAATCCCTTTTTCCATTTAAAATAACATATTCACAGGGTCTGGAAATTAGAACATGAAAATCTTTAGGGAAGGGCATATTGTATTATTCAGCTTACCACAGTCAATCCTCTGTCCCCCAAAGATTCATGTTGATTCCAGGTACAAAATACATTTGCCCACTGTCTTCAAAAATCTAAACCCATTTCAGCATCAATTCAATCCAAAACCATCTCTAGGTTTTGACAGTTCAGAAATTCATTGTCTAATCATTACTATCAGATATGAGTAAGATTCTGTGTATAATTCATTTCAAGTAAAAATTCTTCTCTATCTGTGGACCAATGAATCTAGAAAGCAAGTTATCTGCTCCAAAATATAGTGATGAAACATGCATAGGATAACAGTTATAGATATTCCCATTCACAAAAGGAGACAATAGAAGGAAACAAGGCCGGGTATGGTGGCTCAAGTCTGTAATCCCAGCACTTTGGGAGGGGGAGGCAAGAGAATTGCCTAAACTCAGGGGTTTGAGACCATCCTGAGCAACACAGTGAGACCTCTTCTCTCAGCAAATCAAAAAGTTAGCCAGGCATGGGGGCACATGTCTGTGGTTCCAGCTACTTGGAAGGCTGATGTGGAAGGATCACCTGAGTCCAGTAGACCAAGGCTGTGGTGGACGTGAGCATGCCACTGCACTCCAGCCTGGGCTACAGAGTGAGACTCTTACTGAAAAAAAAAAAAAGAAGAGGAAGAAGGAAACAAAGAGTCACTGGCCCTAAGAATGTCAGAAGTCCCACCAGCAAACTCCATTGTTTTTCACAGCCTGAGAAAAAATTGTGATGCCTCCAGTTCTATACTGTGGGCCCAAGTCTCCCCTCTCAGCATCATCCTTTCTTTCTTTTATTGTGTCCTCTCTCTGTTCCTTTCAGTTCAAGTTGGTAATACTTCTGCTGGTATAAAATTCTTAAAAATCATGTGGGTCTCTTGTGTGTGTCATGGAAATTGACAACTTAAACAAGAGACTCCTACACAGATCTTTTCTGGATAATCCTATCTCTATCCTGGCTTCCTGGCTGAGGGGATCCATGAGTCGCACATAATATATTCAAAAAGCTGTCTGTATGAATTACATAATCTGACCTTTTGGTTATGAGAGGCACTAGCAAAAAGCTGTCCAGCCTCACCCTTGGCTTTTCTACTTTATTGACGATTAATCTCCTAATTTAGTTTACTTTGCAATCTGGATAAACAGAGAATTTTCCAAATCACCAAGTCCTAGTTCCTTTTTGCAGAACAGTTCCTCCTTCAATTTCTCTCTTCTCACATTTTGCTAAAAGCACCAAGATCCCACCTTCAACATTTTGCTTCTCATCTTCTCAGCTCAACTTCCATGTTGAACTTTCAAGATTATTGCTTACAAATTCTGCTTTCCTTCTAAGTATAGAACACAATTCAGGTAAGTTTTCTGCCACCATCTAACAATGATCCCCTCTCACAGTCCTCATTTCCTTCTGAACCCTCACCACTCACACTTATGATGATGTACGTATTCTCGAAGATGATGTAGCTTTTCACACCATGCTCCTAACTTCCGTCTGTGCCCTCACCAGCAGACTTAACATCCATATTTCTCTCAACAGTTTCTTAAAGGCACTCTAGGCTTTTTCTATCATGTTCTTCAAAATTATTCCACCCTCCATCCATTTTGCATTTACAAAGCCACATTTTTCCCCACATTTTTAGGCAGAGTATCCCACCTCTAGGTACCAAAACATGTACCCCACTAGCGTCCTTGCCTTCTGTCTCCAGATCCACAGTCCCGCTGAGTTTACCCCATGTTGCACCAACTCCTTCTTCACTTCACCAGAACACTGTTCACAATCTAGAAACTCACATCCTGCCTCGTTGGCAACATCTATGCCTTTAATGGGTTTCTGAAACTCTAAAGCCTGCAGACTCTCAGCTAGCTGACCAGAAGGTATATCAGTGTATAGAACACTTCCTTGCACTTGCTGCAGTTTGGCACTATTCCCGATCCCAGGGCAACCTCCCATCATTTCCTCTCATGATATTCAGATTCATCTTTAATGAGGAGGTCAAAAAAAAAAAAAGGGACAGTTGAAATGTGCTGTAACTAAGGAGTATTTATGGTGGCATTTTATACTAGGAAGGATACTTTCACAAAATTGAGGCTTGTGAGTACACAGGCACATGGAATGGCACACCCAGAAGAGACAAATATCACAAGCACCTTAATGAAAGTATTCATAAGATTACAAGAGGCTTACATACAAAATAGCATAGTATAATTGAACAAAATTGTAATATAGTATTAATATCCTCAACAAACATGTACAGTATAGGTAAGGAACTAGGATAAAGCTTAAGAAGAATAATGTAAACAAAGCATAGTCTCTTCCCTCAAGATGCCCACATACCAGTGAGAGAACCATAACTTGAGTATTAAGACACATCAGAATATGACCTGGGAAGCACTATGATTGAGGTATGAGCCAGAGGCTGCACTATTGATTAAGCCTGGGGAAACGAACAATTTAGCATTATTTGCCTTCATCATATTCAGTTGTGAATATCAAGGAAGCACCAACAATTCCAATGATACACCATCAGGTCAACAAAAATGGCCAGCAGAAGGAGCTTATTTATTGTGCCACACTGCTGTTAATAACTGGGGCCAAGTCAGGCTCGGTGGCTCAGTCTGTAATCCCGTGCTTTGGGAGGCTGAGGTGAGTGGATTGCCTGAGCCTGCGGGTTCGAGACCCGCCTGGGCAACTTGGCGAGACCTCATCTCTACAATAAATCAAAAAAATTAGCCGGGCATGGTGGCACACAACTGTGGTTCCAGCTACTTGGAAGGCTGAGGTAGAAGGATCACCGGAGCCAAGCAGGTCGAGGCTGCAGTGGCCGGGTGCGACCACTGCACTCCAGTCTGGGTGACAGAGTGAGACTCCAACTCAAAAAATAAAAATAAAAATAAAAAAATAACTGGGGCCAGAGTAGAAGGGTTCAGAACCTAGAAAACATAGTTAACAAAAAGGGGTAATCCAGGAAAAATAAAATCCAATGAACAAATCCACTCGAATGACATAAAACCAACTATAGAGTAAACAGGTACAGGAAGTCTCAGGCTTTGCAATGAAACAAAACTATGTAGAAGATAACACATCCGTTTCCCACTTTTGGAAATACTAGATGCCTCAGGGAATTCTAGCAGTTCTCAGTGATGTCTAACCACCATTAGAGGACACCTGGTTGTTACTTTGCAAGCTCTTAGAAGATTCCTGGTTGAGAGGTTATGGAGCTTGTTCTAAGTGTTTCTGCCACTGATTTGCTACTCTATACTTATACCTCATTGTGCCTCAGTTTCTTGTCTGTAACTCAACAAGTATACACAGAGTATATGTGTGATGCACAGAGAGTCTATAAGTAAGAAGGAATCATGAACTCTCCCTTCAAGGAGCTCACATCCCACTTAGGGTGACAGACAAGACAATAAAGGACTGCTACAGACAGGCTCAATGTAAAATGCACAAGGAAGTACAGAAATACTACTGAGAGCATGTTTATTCTAGCTATACCACAATCTGACAGAAAATACTTGAATTTCTATTTTTTAAAAACACCATAATGATGATTTTTTAAAAAAAATACCAATACTCATATTTATTTTATTTTATTCTTTATTTTAGTAGGAGTCTCACTCTGTTACTCAGGCTGGAGTGCAGTGGCACGCTCATGGCCAACACGGCCTTGGCCCACTGGGATCAGGAGATCCTTCCACCTCAGCCTTCCAAGTAGCTGTAACTATAGGCATGTGCCAACATGCTTGGCTAATTTATTCATTGATGCATGTGTTTTCTTGGAACTCTACCAACCTGTTCCAGTTCCTACACATGCACACTTTTTCTCACCAGGTCACTTCTGTCATCTGGTAAACCATGACTCCAGAAGGTCTCTGAGAGTTCCTGGGTCTATTCTGGGAGAGGAAGATCTTTCCTATTCTTTTCCTTTCCTCTTTCTTCCCTGTTTGCATATACACAGGGGCCCTTCAGGTGCTACCTGATCTGTCCCCATGGCAACATCCAAGATTCAAGAGCTACCCAGTGCCAGGTCAGCAAGATAACTAGAGTATGAGCTACAAAGACCCGGACCCAAGTATGTGGGCCTAGATGGACTCCAGACACTTCTGAAAGGCCTTGGAAATGGACTGGATAGAGAAGGCTGACCATTTACAAGAATTTCTACAAGAATTCATGTACATTCACATATGAGTTGTTCAGTTTGACAGATGATCTACTCTCTGGCCAAGTACTAGCTCTCAGGGATTCAGTATCTTATCATCTGTATTTGGGAGTTCAACATCAAACTTTTCTATATTTGGGGGTTTAGTATCTTGCTCTTCTATATTCCTATCCCTTGCTTTCTAAGTTGGAGTCCCAGTGGAGGGATGTCTTCCAGGATACATTATTTAGTAAATGTATAGCCACTGATACCATAAATTTTATTCTAAAAGTCTTAACATGCTCAATACTGTGATATATGTTTTGAACTAAACATACAACTGGGAATGCCAACCAAATTCTGCTATACATTTCTGTTTTTTTTTTTTAATTTTGCATACATTGAAAGGGTACAAGTGCAGTTTTCTTGCATGTATATACTGCATAGTGATGAAGTCTGGGCTTTTAGGGCGTCCATCACTCAAATAATGTGCATTGTACCCATGACTCATTAAACCACAGAAGCAGTGTTGCATTTTTAGTCAGAGAAGAAATGATATCACACAGATAGAATCTGACACTGAATTACTGGTGACATTAGGCAAATTATCTGAATTACTTAAGACTCAATTTCTCAAAAATAAAATGAGAAAAATCGTATTTCCTCCTAATGTTCAAGAGAATTAGTTGAATTCCATGGTGTCTTCAAAGCAGTGCCTGGAAGCTAATAAGGGCTTATAGGTAACACTGTTGATAAAAACAAACAGATGAACAAAGTATTGTGCATTTTTAAGTTCAAGTCCTTGTGGATATATAGTTCTAGCAAAATATGAGAGTCCAAATTTTAATTCTTACCAACATTTATAAAGTATTAAGTTTGGAGCATAGGAAGGTAGTTGGACTATTTGAAAACTAGAAATCAGAATTTGGACTATTAATTTATATAGTAAAGTACCTCATCCACCCAAGCTCAAGAAGTAGATTAACTGTGAAACTAATGACTTCAGGGTCTCTAACCTGCATTGAACCATTTCAAGACCTTCGGAGATGTTTAGCAATTATATATTCAACTGTGTAACTTATGGCCTCCTAAAGCCTAGGTATGCCTCTGCTCCAATCCCATAATACTTCTTCATCTGTAATATGGCTATTTAAGGAACTTTATATCCCTTAGACATAAAGTACATTGTGGGTTTTAGTTTGTTTTAGATTGAAAAATATAGTTTATTTAGAGAGTAAATTAGAGAGAGAGAGAGAGAGAGAGAGAGAGAGAGAGGAGATTCACCTCTCCAAGGTAGGAGAGGGGCCAAAGCTAGAAAACATGGCAGCCATAGCTCAAAGAGCCACATGGACACATCAGAGTTTAACAAAGCAAAGACAAATGGAGAAAGAGAGAGACAGAAGAGATTCACCTCTCCAAGGTAGGGGAGGGGACCAAAACTAAGAAAACATAGTGGCCACAGCTCAGAGCACATGGCCAGACCACAGCTTAGCAGAGCAATGGACTATATGAAGTACACTATGTTTTTGAAGAAACATGGCTCAAATTCTTATTTATACCAAATCTTGTCCCTTTGGAGTACATTCATTGAGCCCTTCAGTGACTTGAAAGTGCCTTACCGAGGAGGTCTTCAATAAAACATCTTACTAAATATTTAAGAATATACTTCTCCTTGTTAACTTTTGTGCACTGATGTGCTAGTTGGAATAACGCCCACCTGATGATTCATCATGGGAAAAATAGTATATGCTATAAGAGTACAGAAGCTTCATTATTTATTAGAATAAAGCAAGCAAAAGGAATATTTGAAGTTTAATAAAACATCTTTCTGGAGTGAGGAGAAGTGATAAAATAACCCTGAATGACAGCTTTATGTATTTTCTCTCATTTTTATAACAGAAACGGCAGATGTGAAAGGCAAAACAAGAGGATTGGCAGAAACACTAGTCATTCCAGATAGAGTTTAGCCAATGAAAGAATGTAAGCTTGTTAAAAAGAGTATGTATATTATTGTGTAGCTCTTAGGCTCACTAAAGAAACCCGTTCCAAATTTGGAATACATGGCTCAAGCTGTTTTCTGATTCCAGGCAATGAGACCATCTGACAAAATGACGTCAATTCTATTCCATGCTGTTGAACTTATGTCCTGGATTAATCAGCCTGACATGAGTTTTGCAGGAAATAAAAGCAGTATGTTAATGAGCTTGAGATGAGAGTACTAGAGTCTAAATACAAACCATTTTCCAGTTAATGAAACGGGTGAAGATTTAAAGAGAAACAGGGTGCCCTTTAATGCTGTCCTTTTCAAAATAATCATCAGTTGTATCTCATTTTTGATACTTGTGCCTGATATAATGCATTTTGGATGGAATTTAAAAGATAAAAGAAGCTTCTGACCTTTTTTGGTCATAAAAGTTGCATTCAGAAATCAGTCACAATTGCATAGTCCTGTCCTATCATTGTTAAATGATGAACACTCTAACTATCCAATGAACAATCATGGAAAGAAACATTAATTTAATTTTTTGTATAAATTTTCTCCTTTTTCAGCATCCCCCTTGCACAAAACTATTATATTGATAAAGTAAGTTAAAGTGAATGCTTTAGTGTTAGACTGTTATGGAAAAACACTTAGATTTAGATAATACCTTCAACAAAAGGCCACTTATAGAGATCCTATTATTTGCTAAGCAGTTTATAATTTTCTCATAATTCTTCCCCAAACTCTATGCAATATTGGGTGTATTCTACTCTACGAATAAGAAATTGAGACTTAAATAAATTGTCAATACTCACAGATTGTGTTTGATGCCTGGCTCTGAATCCCTATTTCTTCATTTGTAAAATGGGATAATGCTATATATCTCACAGAGCTGCAGGAGAATTCAAAGCTCATGTTTATTTATACACTGCTGGCTACATGTGGATTGAAAACTTCTTCTATATGTGGTTAGGCTTGTGGGCTCTGAAGCCTGAGTACCTCAGTTTGAATTTTTAGCTTCTCTGTTTGTTAACCAAGTGAACTTGCAGTTATTTGACTCTGTATATCTTAGTTTTCTTGTCTATAAAAATGTGGCTAAAAATAGTACTCAAGACATATGATTGCTATAAACATTAAATGAGTTAAACTTGTAAATCATTTAGAACGGTACCTTAAAACTTCATTCCAGAAAGTTTAGCCCTAATTAATAGTCACATAATCTCTTGACTATTAGATTAGTCATTAATTTCATCCTTAATTTTTATTGTCTAAAAATCTTACAATAAATTAAATAGATTGGACCAGGCTCAGCGGCTCAGCCTGTAATTCCAGCTTTGGAAGGTTGAGGCAAGGGGATTCCCTGAGCCCACGGGTTGGAGACCAGCTTGGGCAACTTGGTGAGACCTCGTCTCTACAAAAAAAAAAAAAAAATTAGCAGGGTGTGGTAGCGCATGCCTGTAGTTCCAGCTACTTGGAAAACTGAGACTGAAGGATCGCCAGAGCCCGGCAGGTTGATGCTGGGGTGGCCGTGATTGTGCCACTGCACTCCAGCCTGGGTGACAGAGTGAGATGCCAACTCAATAAATAAATAAATAAATAAATGGACTGCAGATCTACTATATTTATGGAACTAGGAGAGTACACCCTCACATTCCAAGGTATCTACAACATGGAGGGAGAAACTTAACACATTTAATTATAAATGAGCAATTAAAAACTGCTATATATTTTTAACAATCTATTATCTTCAGATGAAATCTATTTCACTTCATTTTTTAAAGTGTTCAAAATTTATTTTAATTCAGAAGCCTCTTCAAATCTTTTCAGAAACAGGTAGTATAAACATCTTAAACAATTAATGATATATTGCAGAAAATGTTATGATGGCTAGTAATTAAATGACAAATTCATGTGCATTGGTTTTCTAAAATTCTGTTAAAATTTGAGTGGGACTGAATTGTATTTTCCTTTTCTCACAAAGGAATATATTCACCATGCTTTGAAGTCATGTGTTTCAAAAGTCTTCAAGAATGGCTGCAGGGGTTTTCAGTGAGGGAGAACACACAAAATCATTACTTGGGATAATCATGAGTTTGGGCACTGATGCAGGTTAGTTAGCAACACTTTCGACTTTCACATCAGGCTGGTAGTAAAGTTGGCATTAAAGACACAGGGACCCAATATCTTTCCTTCAAAAACCTCCCCAAAACATTCAATTACATCTTATCTTGATTTTGTTGTGGTATTGCTTGAGCCTTAAAAAAAAGTCTAAAGACAGTAATAATAAAGAGAATATGAATTATTGCTTAGTAATAGTGTGGGCCCATTGAATTATTTATTTAAAGGCTTAAAGACTTTAAGTGACCATGTATCACAATTTGTGATTTTTCCATTTGTAAATCATCATTCTCTCTATGTGATTGGAACAGTAGTATCATTTACATCATTTGTCTGGATTTTCATTTACATTAGGATAGTTTAGTTTTGTTACTAATTTGATATTTTAACTTTTTTTGTCTGTTATATTTGCAGTTTAGCTCATGCTCTCAGTCCCTTCCTCTTTTCCTCATAGAAATGTTCAAATAAATAAGAACTCTAAAAGTAGGCCTGCCACTATGCTGCTTCCTAGTTCTTTCCTAATATGTATATTTTTTCCTGTCATGGCCAATATTCTCAAAAAGGTATAGTAAGTTAATTTCTTTCAAAGTTTTCTTTCACTTCTACCACTTGACTGGAAAATATCTTACCTAAGGGCACTAACAATGTATTAATGAACAAATCCACAGACATTTTATTCATCTCATCTTGCTCAGTTTTCATCTATGCATTCAGTAAATATTTGTAAACACTGTGTCATGACCCATGCATTTCACTAACTACTGGAGGGTCATCGAAACTGATGAAGAAGGTAGAAGTGAGGTCTGTGTTTATGGAAGTGATGGGATAGTCTGGGGGACAAAAATACATGGAGGAAATATACATTAAGAAGATGGTCATTTCAGAGGGGGTAACATTGGGCTGTAAACTGAAAGATAAAGAAGAAAGCCACCATGTGATTTGGGAAACTGTATCCCAGAAAAGGAACAAGAAAAGGGACCCTGAGCCATGCAAGAGCTAGCCGTGCTGCGGTAACTGCATGAGAACACCACTGGAGATATCTATCTTCCCTGGGCTTGTTAAAATATGTTCACATTGGTGTAGTGACACAGCTCTCTGCTGATTCTCTGACCCTCTGATCATCTTTTTTTTTTTTTTTTTTTTGTCTTCTGTGTAACCATTTTCTTTCCAAATGAGAGAAAGAATAAGTAGACCATAAAAGCTTTGATGGAGCTTAATAACTCAAAAAGACCTGATTTTAAAAAATCTGACAATTCAAGGAACAAAATGTTAGGTCAAGTTAGACCTCACTCCATCACTTGCAGAGCTAACAGTCAAATGTCTGCCACAGTCATTGGTACAGACTAAGTTTTCCATGTTCACAGGTCAAGGTAGTGGTTGAGAGCCTAAAATGCAAGGTATGGTTTCCAGGGCATTACTTCAGGCCCCCCTAGACCGACTGAATCAAAATACACATTTCCATGCGATTCCCCAGGCGATTCAAGTGTGCAAGACAATTAAAGAACAAGGAGTGTTTGGAGTCAGACTGGCTGAGGTTTAAACCCTGGTCCTACTTCTTATGACTTATGCGACCTTGTCCAACTTAATCTTTCTGAATGTTAGTCTAAATACTTTCTCCTTTGTTCTCAAAAGAATATATTTACTATGCTTTGAAGTCAGGGGATTTAAAAACCTTTGAAGATGGTTGTGATGCCTTTCAAAAGCAGAGATAGGAAATATGTGTAGGTGTTGACAATTACCAGGTTGTTAGAAAGATGAATACAAGCAAGTGCATAAAGCTGTTATAATACTACATCGTGGTTTACAGTATGTGCACAATACATGATGGCTGAGCTTCTCTTGTTTGCCAGACCGCTTGCAAATTAACCATCAGTTTAATAAATTTAAGTAGAGTTGAGTAGGGTTAACAGAGAATGGGTGGCAGTAATTATTACCTCCACTGTTGAGAAATCTGCTGGGAGATGTAACATATGACACATGCAATTATTTTCCCAATTCATTTTCCCAGTGATGGCTCCAGCTGCCTTTTCAGGGAAATCTTGGCAGGTATCTTCACTCTATTCTATTCACTGAACCTAGTAAGGCTAGAAAATTAAGGGAGTCAGATAAAATAGGAAATCAAAGTCGCCTGTAATTGAACTATTGGTTCTGATTTTATTCTGCTGAGGAGGAAGAGCAAGACCAAGGTTGCTTGAAGTGCTTTAACTGCACTTTCCAAAAACTCTTGAATCACAAGCACCAGCAGAGCCACATCTTATCAAAGACAGGCCACCAGACACCAGTGGAAGTCCACAACATTGTCTACATCTTTGTACTGTGGTGCATTGTGCCACAGAGCCTGGGAGCTCATGGCATTTATTTTTTTAAAAAAGTCTGATTCAGCTTATGAATTACTTATTGAGTACCTCCAGTTCCAAGAACTCTATTAGGACCTAGGGAAAGAAAAATGAATAAGACCAGGTACTCCACCTTTAGGAACTAATAGTCCAGCGCAATGATGAAGGCACACTCCAAATATGTAGACAAAAATGCTTAGCTCCTCAATGTTTAGAAATGCAAGTTAGCTATTGTGACTCCAACACAGCCTCATCCTTCTTATAGTCCATCCAGAGGAAAGGCTTGTTGACAATTCTGCAACACTCATTCACCTGCCTCCTAAACTTGGATCGTTGATCACTGCTGTAGCACAGTGTATATGGACACCTCCTACTTTGGCTTTACTCCTGTGCTTAATCTAGGTACCATCCTCTTTATCCATCAAGATTTTCCAGGTATGTCCAATGCCCTGATAACTGTTTCCTTACCATGACCTCTTCTTTCTTTGATAACATTTTAAGCATCCCTCATATCTCAATTTAAATGTCACTTTCCTCAAAAAACTCTATGTTGTTCTTTTTCTTTTTTTTTTTTTCAGTTGGAGTCTCACTGTCACCCAGACTGGAGTGCAGTGGCCACTCTCGGCCACCACAGCCTCGACCTGCTGGACTTCGGCGATCCTTCCACCTCAGCCTTCCAAGTAACTGGAACTACAGGTGCACACTACTACACCCGGCTAATTTTTTTTTTTAATTTATTGTAGAGATGAGGTCTTGCCTGTCCAGGTGGGTCTCGAACCCGCAGGCTCCTGCAATCCACTCACCTCAGCCTCCCAACGGCGCGGGATTACAGGCTGAGCCACCGAGCCCAGCTTCTATGTTGTTCTTAATTTTCCTTGGAAGACTTAGGCTCCTATTACTTTGTGGCCCTGTACTATTTTGTACATTGCCACTCATAGGATAATTATCCATTAAACTTGGATTATTTCTTTCTAAGACTCCGTCTCCCTCTCAATATTTCCAGCAACTGGTAATGCTGCAGGTGTTTCATAATATTTTGTGGAATGGATAAGCAGAGATTAACTACATAGGTTATTTGACTGAAATAGACTCAAATTTATTGTAATGCCCCAACCAAAAGTGGGTTGAACTTATATAAGCAAGAAAAATCACATACTGACTTCAGCACAAAGAAAGTTTGATTATTTTATGTGGGCACTATCAGTGATCTTTAAATGTGTTAATTGTTTGAATGTTATTATTTAATGAAATCTACCTTGGTTCAATAATATACTTGTTTTATGTCCTTCTTAGCCTTTTTAAGACTAGTCTTCAATATCACTCATCATAAAAGAAGGGACAGAAGGAATGGTTTCTTGATTTTTCTTCTAAAGTATATTGGATTTCTGACAAACCAATGAACTTGAAGAGTAACAATATTTTTTGATATATAAGAATTTCCAGAGAGCACTATTGATCATCATCTAACAAACACAGCATCTTTTACCTTGGCACCCAAAACACAATCTTCTCTTTTGAAGGTCAATTAGATTTTGGGTAAAAAAAAGTCAACCCCAAAACACACCTGGGTGAATAAAATGGGTTATTAATCTAAACAATAACACCTTGCATGTTTTATCACTATATACAAAAATCAACTCAAAATGGATCAAGGACCTAAATGTAAAGCCTCAAACCATAAGAACCCTAGAAAACAACGCAGGAAATACCCTTCTAAAGGAAATTCTAAAGCAACTATAAAGTAATGAAAATCAGTGTCACTGAGTGGTTTGTGAACTAATTCTGAACCACCTCTGAAGACAATATATGTCATTGCCTTTTTAAAAAGGTGCTAATCTGCCTGAAGACATTCACTTAGTTTTGTATTTTGTGCCATATTTATTTACTACGTTATTTATCTAGTTCATTCTTTCACCCAAAACCACCGTAAGTCAACCATGATCTCGTCACTGGGATTACAGCAGCTCATAGAACAAAATTCACAGAACCAAGAACATCTGGTGTTTTGAGAAGGAAACAAACAAATTCATAACTTGAAAAATGATTATAATTGCTTAGATGAAAAACAAATCAGGGTAGGAGGTCAGAGAGTGATGGAAGACTTCTGTGATCAGATGGGATGTGGGGTGTGGGTGACAGGAAGGGTGTAGACATCTGGAGGAAGAACCTTTCAGGCAGATGGGAAGGTAAGAACAAGGGTCCTAGAAGAAATCAGCTTAGCCAGTATGACCAAGAAGGCCTCTGTGGCAAGACTGAACAAATGGAAGGGAAGCTACGGAAATGAAGTCTGGGAGCTGCCCTGGGGTCAGATAATGTGATGTCTCACTTTGGATTCCCTTCTGAGTGAGTGAGAAGTCAGTAGAGAAACTTCAGTAGAGAAGTGCTACGATTGGACTTCTATTTGAAGTCCCTCCAGTGTTGCTATGTATCTAACAGACTGTAGAGAAATGGTTCAAAACTTTGAGGGAGAGAGCTTGGGAGGACCCATAAAATGTTACATGAAATTGTGCATGTTCTTGTGTGTGAAATGTGAAAGTGCACACTTGTTTTCTTGGAGGACAAATTTTATTCTCTAAATCAGCTTCTCAGAAAGATCTGTGACCCCAAGGAACCGCCAAATAGGACCAAGTAAGGAAGGAGGAACAATGACAGTGTTGAAATGGAGTTGGTTCTGGGATTTATTAGGACACACTGAATTTAGAATCATCTCTAACTAATGCATGCATTTATTTCCTAATGTGGATTTCATTTAAGTTCTTAATACTATTGAATGACTTGAAGCAAAAGTTGAACTAAGTCACATCTTTGCCACTAGTACACTGTGTGATCTGAGCATCTCTCAACATGAACTTGCTTATGTACACATTGCATTTTCATGAGGATCATATTTAACCTATAGGTAAGAATGCTTTGTAGATTTTTTAAAAAAGAGGTTGTTTAGTACAGTGCCTAAATATAAAGACATTGGAATCACAATTCCTAGATCTACATAAGACTGTGTCCAATATTTACTTGGCGTGTGACATTTTGAAAGTCACTTAACCACCTGTTGACCTTTATTTTCTCATTCAAAATATGAATACTCTATCCAGTCTACTTTCCATGGTTAGAAGGGTGTTTCCTACATTCTCTTCTAAGATTCTTATAGTTTGAGGTTTTGCATTTAGGTCCTTGACCCATTTTGAGCTGGTTTTTGTATATGGGGATAGGCAAGGGTCCAGTTTCACTCTTCTGCATGTGGCTAGCCAGTTTTCTTGGCACCATTTGCTAAATATGATCTCCTTTCCCCAATGATTGTTATTGATGGCTTCATCAAAGATGAGTTAGTTGAGGAACTGTGTTTTCACTTTACTAGTCACATTAGCACAAGGATGGGATCAGCAGTCATTGGGCACTGCTAGGGGAGGGAAGGAGGGAGAAGGGAAGGGGTTGTGGCAACACACTGGGTACCTGGTCCACTACCAGGGTGAGTGAGGGCCAGCCAGAAGCCCAAACTTCATCTGCATGCAGCTTACTTAAGAAGCAAATCCTCACTTATTTCATATATATAGAATTCATATACATATGAATTCTAGTTTATCTCATAGGGATTTTGTGAAAATGCAATAAGATGATTCAAGGCTACTGTTTTTAATAGTGCTTTCCATATAGTAAGCACTCAGTAAAGTCTAGCACTGTATTCAATTGTAGTTGGGATAAAGACCTCTGAGAGCTAGCCAACAACAATGCCAAAGAGGACTTTCAAATAAGATGAGTCTACTGTCATGGAATTAATGCTGTACTCTTTAGCTGAACATTTTATTGTTTTTAGTAGAATATTCTCTCTCTCTCTCTTTTTTTTTTTTTTGAGTTGGAGTCTCACTGTTGCCCAGGCTGGAGTCCAGTGACATGCTCTCAGCCACTGCAGACTCAACCTGCTGGGCTTTGGTGATCTTTCAGTCTCAGCCTTCCAAGTAGCTAAAACCACAGGTGCTCACCACCACACTCTGCCAATTTTTTGCTTTATTGTAGAGATGAGATCTCATCAAGTTGCCTAGGCTAGTCTTGAACCCCTGGGCTCAGTCAATTCTCTTGCTTCTGCTTCCCAAAGTGCTGGGATTACAGGCACGAGCCATTGTGTCTGGCTTTAGTAGAATATTCTTTTTGGGTTATTTGTCCAAGGTGGATAATTTCTGAGTTCTGTAGTCTGTGCATAATCATTGGTGTAAAATGGGTGGAGACACATACAGACATGGAAAAGTAAATTGGTTAATATATGAATAGTTTTATGAGACCTGGAAAGTGCATGAACCCTTTAACCTACACTGCTTGTTACCAGACATTCAATTTCCCTGAAATGTTAGAGAATTTTTTTTCAAGTACTTTTGAGACCACCCAATGTTTTCAGACAAACTTCCTCCACAAATCCATGTTTATATCAATATTTCCAATTTTAGCTAAATTAAAAATTATAAATAGGGTAACTTCTGTGATTTTCAGTCCATGTTCTGATACTTAGTATATATTATGGTGTTCTTTGTACATGCTTGTTGATTTCCTGACAGACAACTGAAATATCACTTAGGCACAATGATTACAAGAGAGAGCTCAGGACTGACTTTTCCTCACACACTTTAGTGCCTTGACTTTGTAAAACTGAAGGCATATTTGGGACATGTTGATCAAAATTCTATTTGTTAAAACATTTTGAGAGATGTGCTCAGTGTCGGTGTTAATATTATGGATGTATGCAATATTTGAGAAGATGTTCAATTAAGCACTTTGGGGACCTTCTGGAAGAAGTTATATATAGGCCAGTTATGACCAGTTTTGAACATCACTTTATGTTTTCACTGGGTTAAGTATAGCACAGCCATGCATGGTACTCCTCCATGAGACAGCTGAACAGAAGGACCGTGTTCCAAAGACAGCAGCAATCTGTTGCTGTTTGCTTTAAAGGAGTCTGCCCCAGCACTTGCAAACTGAGATTTGCAAACCAATTTTTGATCAGTGTTTCCATTCCTTGAGGATGCATTTTTTAAAAAGGGTTGATAGCTACCACTTATTGAACTCTTACAATTTTTCAGATGCTTTGCATACAGAGGCACATAATATGAAAATCTTGTGAGGTAGTTTGTGTTCTTAGCATCTTCAGATGAGGAAACCTACACTAAGAGGCTGAATATTCTAATGTTTCACAGGTAATAGGAAGAACCAGAATTTATATGTCGTTTTGTGTCATTCCATTGTTCAGCTTAACACGATACCACATTATCTTTTACAACAAGGAGAATAGGCAGTGGATGGTTCCATATATCTTAAGTCAGGAAGTTTACATGTTGACCTTTAGATTTGAGGTTGAAATTAAACCAATTACCATAGGTAACTTATTTCACATAAGCTGTGACCTTTAACTCCATAGTTAGAAGTGGTACAATTTTACAAAAAGCGGTACTCTTGACTCCTTCTAGAAATTAACTTGAAAAGAAGAAAAGGGACTAAGAGAAGGAAGGCCACATTTTTCTAAAAGGACCAGAGAAACTTTGCTGTGGCCCTTCTGCCTGTGAATAATCTTGTGAGGTGTAGCCAGTGGCAAAACTGAAGTGTTTCAGTTAACGCTTTTGAAGGACATAAAAATAACTCCTTGGCAAAAGTAAAAAAAAAAACAATTGAATATTTTCTGAATGTCAAATGCAAACAGAACATTCTTTGAGCTACTGTAGAGGTAAACCAAATTAAAAATAAATGGCATTCCAATTTTAGAGGAGTGAAAGCAGGTACGTTAGGCTGCAGCAGGCCTGCTGCTCTGTAGCCCATGCCATGGCTCAGGAAGTAATACAAAGTGAAACATATAACTATGGTATGTAGCAAAGTAATCATTCCAAGGGTAACATGGACCCCGGAGTCCTGGCCTGCTCCCCAGCTACTCTGTCTAGAAGATGCAATATTCAAATACACTGCATGTCTGGGATTCTCTGAGCTCATGAATCTCTTCCTTAATGAGGACACTGAAGGCTACCAAACTCCAGATGTGGTACCATGAAGGTTGAGGGAGTAGTCTTTTGTGTCCTGAAGTTTTGAAGGTTGAGAAGGAAAGCTAAGTTAAAATAACCCCAGCTGAATGCATTGTACTGTTTTCTCTGGCACTTGAACCTGGATTGGGTTTTGTAGTCCAATCTAACTCATGGGAGTACAACCAGAGTTGTCAAAAGAAAACCAATTAAATTGGGAAATAACTAACCTGAGCAGGGCTTTTCATTAGTTCAGTGGAGTGCCAAAGGTTGTCTTACTCTGACAGCACATGTCTTAGAGCGACATGAAGTAAGGCAAGATGGTAACAAAGTTTTTATGGATTTTTGGACGAATCCAAACATTTCTCTATTAATCCATTCATCCATCTATCCATTAATTCATTCCAACACAATATTACATGTTTGAAATGTTTTTTAGGGTAGAGAGAAATGTATAAAATAATTTTACCTTCTATTACCTGATGATCTGATCGAGAACATAAAGCATACAGAACAAATGAAATGCTACAGGGTGTGGCAGTTATGAGTTGAATAATAACTGAAAGACTGGCTGTTCTGGAAGATTGATGGGGTTATAGTGAGAATGAGTGTTGAAGAATGATTTCTTCCAAAGTTGCTCTGATATCCGAAAATGGAAATAAAGAAAGCAGATTATTAGAGTGACCAAGTGTGGCCACTGACCTTCAAGAGATGGTAAAAGGGGTTTATTTTTTTTTCATTTTATTTTTTTGAGTCAGAGTCTCACTCTGTTGTACAGGCTGGAGTGCAGTGGCATGCTCATGGCCAAGGTATCATCAAGTTGCCCAGGCCGGTTTTGAACCCCTGGGCTCAGGCAATCCTCTCGTCTCGGCCTTTCAAGGTGCTAGGATTACAGGTTTGAGCCACCACATCTGGTCGAAAGGTTTCAATATGTAGTAAAAGTCACATTATAACAGCCAATCTGAATGAACGCTTGTTCATCCTGACTGAACCAAGGATCTATTGTGGGTGAATTGTGAAGAGACCACGAATAGGAATAATTATTAGTGCAGAATTTCCAGTTGAGTATTTGTGGAGGACTGGTGAAAGGGATTAAAGTAAAAAAACAGGTGGACCTAGTATAGAATTTCTGGCATGCTTTTGATATGAACGAAGCTGGAAGTCAATGAAATTAGATGGTCCACAGTGTTATCTATTTGACTGTAGAATCCACAGGGCTGAGGGTAGAATCAGACTCAAAAGCAAACTGAGTTATGTGAGTTGTACAGGAAGGTAGCTATGACTTCATGTGGATGGCAATATGGGAGGTTGTATGAGCAGATATAGAAAGGAGATGATGATTTAATAGCTTAGGAGTAATAGCTGGGAAAGAAAAGAAGATGTGTACATGACACTTCATTTACAGAATGTGGTAGAATGAAAAAGGCACTCTATGGAAGAAATGAGTGGAGGAAGAGGTCATGCACATGTCCAGAAGACAGATGGAAGGGGTGCTGGTTGTCTTACATCAAGCATAGAATTACCAATGACTAATCAAGGAAGAAATGAGCTGAAAAATTAATGTACTACACTCATGCTTATTATTGCGCTATCACAATGGCAAAATCATGGAACCAACCCTACTGATCATTGAAAGTAGACTCAATGAAGAAAATGTGGTACATATACATGATGGAGTATTATACAGCCATAAAGAAAGACAAAATCATGGACTTCACAGCAAATTGGATGGAGTCAGAGAGCATCATACTTAGTGATCTATCACAGAAACAAAAAATCGAATACCACATGTTCACACTCACAAGTGGTAACTGAACATTAATCACAGTACATAAGGGAAGGAGCATAAAGGAGGGATTGGCAGTTATGGGACACTGCCAGGGGAGAAGGAGAGGGCATGTAACAACACAAAGTGTACCTGATCCTAAACCAGGAGAAGTGAGGACCAGTTGGAGGCCCATACTTCACCTGCACATAGATTACTTATGTACCTAATCCAGACTTGTACCTCACATCTTTATAATAAAATAAAGTTAAAAATAAATAAATAAATACATGTGCTAAATTAGTTATATATATTAGGTGAAAGAGATGACAATAGGCCATTTTAGGTGTCTATACCACTCTCTTTGATATTAGCAGATATCCCACCACCCTGGATACCCCTGAAATGATTGCAGATCATAGAGGGTCACTGAAGCATGCAATTGATGTTCCCTCACCCTTTAATATCACCCTTTAATATCACCAAGCTTTGCTTGGCACCCCAAACAAAGCTGTGGTTGTGCCCCATTGAACTACAGTCATACATGTTATCTGAGCTTTGACAGATAATGACTCTACCTAATCGTAACAGTAAGTTTGATCTACCTTCAGGATAATCAATGCACAGGAAACCTGTGATATTCATAGCAAAATAAAGTGCCTGAATAAATGAATAAACAAACAACTGACATCTGAGTATCTTTAGATATCAAAGAATACATGAGTATCTTTAGATGGCAAAGAAGCCTAGTTCTTTGGAATTTGTGTGTCTGGCTGACTTTATGGTTTGAAGTTTAGCTTGTAAAAATAGTATGTAAAGATCCCTGACCTGTTGTTCTAGAGTTTGTCCTGTGATAGCACTGACAAGGGAGAATTTTCTTAAATATATACTTAAATATTATTTATGAAATATCAAAGCAAGTTATTTATCTTGCTTTAGTCATTATATTTAGTCATCTCTTTTTTCTGATTTGAACCTCGTCAGCAGACAGGGGGTGATTGGGAAGAAATAAGTTAAACTTTTGCATCAACTTTTGTTTTATGTACAAAGAGTAGCAGAAAAAGTTTGAGAGAAGAACCAGAATAATTATATATCCATTCATTGTGCCATAAAATAAAATTTTATATTCTCAGTCAAATAATATTCCTATGCACATAAGAAGCAAAACTTTTCTAAATAATAACGATAATAAATCTACATGGAACCAGCCGTGTTGCCCATTGAAAGAGGACTGGATAAAAAAAATTTGGTACATATACATGATGGAATATTATGTGCCATAAAGAAGGAAAAAATTAGAATTTCGCAGCAACTTGGATGGATTTAGAGTCTATCGTATCCAATGATTTACCACAGAAACAAATAACTGAGTACCACATGTTCTCACTGAGTGGACCCTGTATAATTATCATAATACTATAAGAAAGGGATTGGCAGTAATGGGAAACTGGTGGAGGAGAGGTACACTTCATCAATAAGGGTACCTGATCTCAAACCAGGTGAAGTGGGGACCAAAGTGAGGCCCAAACTTTACCTACACAATGACCATTTGTATACCTAACCCTGAATAGTACCCCATCTTTAAAATAAAAAAAGAAATGTCATATTCTTATTGAATTATATCATATTTTCAATAAGATAAGTTTTCTTAGGTGGGTAACTCCTCAATTTATACCTCCTGCCTGGACGCCTCTCCAGAACTCCAGGCTTGTATATCCAACTGTTTACTCAGCAGTTCCACTTGGCCATGTAATAAGCGTCACTCGCTTATCAGATTCAAAATAAACTCTTTAATTTTCCAAACACAAAAAATCTATGATTCAGTAAATATAAGACTCTACCATATCATTTGCTCATCAATTAAACAAATATTTTGATTTCTTATGTGGAAATCTGAGTATCATACTTTGTTTTCTATAGTGTGAAACCGTGAATTTTTACTACATCATATTATCCTGGAGTTTAAAAAGCATCACATTAAAAGTAACCAATAGCATGCCTGTCATCACTACCCTCAAAATCTTTCTCATGATTTTCTGAGATATCCTAAGAAATGTCTCACATGTTCTCATGAACAAGTTATTTTAAGCTCCAATATAGCAAGGTCATCACTTTGGGTACAAAGTTATCAGTGCCAGTAGTCATAGGGTCTAAGCAAAAATAGGGGCTCAAATTATGCTTTCTATACTCCTGAAATCTGCATCTGTGTTAAGCTGCTGCTCTGGTTGGGGCCACAAGCCTGCACCATACTGTAAAATCAAGGAAACAGCTAGAACACTGCCCATCCAGTTGTGGTTGGACCCTTGAACTAAGTAACCCTGAGTAACACATAGATATAGTCACTCCCCCCATATGTTTATGGTTGAAACTTCGACAAGCCTGACACTCTGTGAAATTATTACAAACCAGGATGCTTGAAAGAGGATTCACTTTTGGCAAACATGCAATAAGCAAAGTTTAGCAAATACAAAAAGAAAAAAAAATCATGATATCTTACCCTTGAGGAAATAGTAATCAACATAATTACAACAGCAATAGCAGTACTTATAAGCATAATTATATACAAGGTACTATACTAAATGATTTATATATGTTTCTCATTATTGTCCTGACAACCCTAAGAGATCAGTACCATTATTTTGCCTTCTTGTGAGTGAGGAAAGTGAAAGACATAAAGATTAAGTAACTATCCAAGAGTGAAGAGGTACTAAGTGATGGGCCAGAATTAGAACTCAGACCTCAGAGTTCAGTGTCTACTTTCCTAGCCATTTTGCTCAGGTTGTGAGCAACCTGAAAGGATTTTGGCTCACATATAATTAGTACTTTAAAATAGACAAAAAGTGAAAAGCATAAATTGAAAAATAAAAATTATGTAGGTTCTTTAAAATGAATTCATTAGAAAACATGAACATTACAAATATGGCTTCCAAAATAAAAGCTCAAATGATGAACCACTGGGACATTGGTTATAACTGAAGCTTGATTTACTGACCTAAAAATTAAGTTGAGAAAATGCCCAGGATTCAGTACAAAAGAGTTAAAAGACAGACATTTTTTAAAACCTTAAAAAACATGAGTAGAATTACTCAGAAGGTCCAACATAAGACTAATAGGAGCTACAAGAGGAGAGAATATGTAGAATGTTGGTGAGCCAATATTTGGAAATATGGTAGCTGAAAACTTACCAGAATTAATAAAATCTATAAGTCTTCAATTAGAATAAAATGTCCCAGGATACTGAGCAGGCTTGAAAAATAAATCACCAAAACCCCACACCAAGGCACATTATAGTGAAATCCAGTATAGAATCAATGATAGAGAGAACAATTTTAAAGTATACAGAAAAAAGTTTTTTATTAATAATTTTAATTCAAAAGACAGTGGCAATGAACTGCCAAAGTGTCTAGTGAAAATATCTTTGAAAGTAGAATTCTGTCACCTGTCAAAGCCTCACTCAATAACCCAGATGAAATAAAGACATTGTCTTATGTGTAAACCAGACTCCTGCTGTTAACATAACAGCAAGGAAAAAAAATAGGGTGAAAAGAAAGTTGGGAGTGAAAGAAGCAAGGCTGAGCAAAAACAAAAATCAATCATGCCTGTTGGTAAGTGCAAATGTGTATTGATTCTTAAAAGACCATCATAATAATTATAAAGTCTCTGTGATCAACATAAGCTGTAATTAAAGCACTTAACAATAAATATTGGGGAGAAATGTAGAAGATAGTTAAAACAGATGATCTTGTGATATTTGTGAAAGTAAAAGAGATACAGATTAACTTTAGACTTTTCTTTTTAAAAAGAGGTTTAAATATGATAAGCATCATTTGTATAATTTTAAGATGTATACATGGGCTGGGTGCAGTGGCTCATGTCTATAATCTCAACACTTTGGGAGGTTGAGGAGGGAGGGTTGCTTGAGACTAGGAATTTGAGACTAGGCTGTACAACACAACAAGTACTTGTCTCTACAAAAATAAAAATAAGTTGGGCATGTTGGCACACACCTGTAGTTCCAGTTACTCAGGAGCCTAAAGCAGGAGGATCACCTGAGTCAAGAAGGTAGAGGCTGCAGTGAGCCATGATAGTGTCACTGCACTTCAGGCTGTGTGACAGAGTGAGAGGATTAGTCAAAAAGGAAAAAAAAGAGGTGTGTGTGTGTGTGTGTGTGTGTGTGTCTATCTATTTATATCTATCTATCCATATACTTGTATCCAGAAGCTAAAATGGTATCATTTCTGTTTTTTCAATATTTCAAAATTCCTCATAAAATAAAATAAAAAGCAAAAGTAATAAATAAATAAACTGACATATTGTTTATCTGGGTATCAGTCTTAAATCTGAAACTGGGTCAAACTTAGCACCTCAAATACAAGCATAAAATGTCCAGGACCTCATTGTCACTCCACCATGACATGGTCAGACTCATAATCAGGCTAATTATGAAATTACATTTCTGAAAAATAAAATCCTGATTTAGAGACCATATCAGTAGGTTAATTTATCAGATGATTTATAATTATGTTTTGACTTTTAGATATCTGGGAAACAGCCACCATTCATAGATCTATAAATATCTAATATCCAGGGGAAGTTAAATATTTATCTTAACTGGATTTTTTTTGTTTGAATGATATATTTTTTGTAAATTTTATTTTTCTTTAATGTCTCATTTGTGCTGAGATTGGAAAAGAAATTTAAATTGCAGCCACATAGGGAAATTGTACTATGAATACTGTCACCATCATTCTAGAAGAGTTGGTCAAATAAATGAAGCTGGTCTAATTCTCGAAGGTTATTTAGAGGTTTTAAATGAGGACACCACACATTTAATTGGAACCTGTCCAATCTTAGTAGATATGTCCTTTACATAAAACATGCATTTGCTGTCTGGGTTCTGAAAACTATCAAGTCTATTTTTATTCAAGGTTTGTTTACAAATGAAATAAAGTCCAATGATAACAAAAATATATACTTATCTTTTAGATCAGGGTAGTTGCCATGCTAATACCCCACACCCAGGTATTTTTAAAGTGGATATTAGAAAACATTATTATAATTTCCATCTGGTTTCCTAAAATTAAAAAGATTTGTAATTTTCTGAGTATTGAGATTTTGACCTATAACATTTTAACTGCCTTTTTAATATATGCTTAGTTTTGGATTGTCTAATTCAGGATTATGAACTAAATAAGTTGAAAAAATATTGAGTAGAATAATTTGAAATGATTGGTTTCAGACAAATTCTACAAGCAGGCTAATAATGTTCCCTTAATGAAAAAATATTTACCAAGATTAATAAATAACAGGTGAGATCCCAACAACCCCTATGAAAATACTAGTCAATAGTTTAATGATCAGTTAAGCTAGAGATAGAGCACAGATGACACAATGGGTTGTTTGGCTATATATATTTTTTTACATAGATACTAGCTAATTGCCAGGAATGAAGGTGAACTTTCAGCACAAAGCTAAATACTGTTCTGGTAAAGTTCATGGGTTTTGCAGCACAGTGTCCTTGGATAAGTTATACAACCTCTCTAAACTCCAGTTTCCATATCTATTGTAAATGAAAGTATAATATTGCCTCCTGGAACTAGTGCAAGTATTAAACGATAGTATAATTGCACTTGGCAGTTAATATCTTTGAAAAATAGTAGCTATTATTGCAAAAGCTATTAGCTCCAGTTCAAAACTATATGGAACTCAGTAAGACATTTAGAAACATATTAGAAAGCTCAAATGAAGAGAAATATTTTTAAAAGGTAAAGAAATAGATTTGACTGCAAATTTACAAGTTCTAAGTTGATTCAAAGTTAATTTTAAAAAGCATTCAACTAGCCGGGCTCGGTGGCTCAGCCTGTAATCCCAGTGATTTGGGAAGCTGAGGTGCGTGGATTGTCTGAGCACGCGGGTTTGAGACCCGCCTGGGCAACTTGGCGAGACCTCATCTCTACAATAAGTCAAAAATTAGCCGGGCATGATAGCACGCACCCGTAGTTCCAGCTACTCAGAAGGCTGAGGTGGAAGCATTGCCGGAGCCCAGCAGGTTGAGGCTGCATTGGCCAGGAGCGGCCACTGCACTCCAGTCTGGGTGACAGAGTGAGACTCCATCTCAAATAAAATAATAAAATAAAATAAAATAAAAAGCATTCAACTAACTAAGTCTTTAGAGACTTGCCTTCTCTACAACAGGGATAGTATGAAAACTATGAGACAAATTATTGCTTTTCTTTTCATAAGGAACTTGATTTTTTTGTCTTGTGATGTGAGAGTCTTATGACATTTTATTTTTAACATTGATGTCATTTTATCAGAAATATTTTTCTCATTGAAACATATAACATTTTAATGTGTTGCTTCTATCTTAATGTGACTCATGACAGCCAAAGAATAAACATTTACACCAAAGTAAGCCAATGAAAAAACAGAGTGTGCATAGTACAAATTTACTTTGGAACAAATTTTTGCTGAAATGCTTCTCTTCCACTATGTGAGTAGCAACTGTCATTACAAAAATTCTTGAACATCCTCTGTATTAGGAAGTCTCTCTCTCTTTGCATAAGAAGTTTTAGGTAGAAAGAAACATTGCAACTTGTGCCTGTGCTACTATTTTGTACATCTGTTCAAAGAGGATTGGCATCTTCTTAATTTCCAACCTTTAACTTGAATCCATGAATGTACTTGTTTGTTTATTTATTTACTTGGTTGTTTGTTTGAGACCAGGTCTCACTTTGTTGCCCAGGCTGCTCTTGAACTCCTGGACTGAAGCAATTCTCCAACTTCAGACTCTGGAATAGCATGATTTTAATGAACGGTTATCGAAATCCTTGCAGACATATATAGTAATTCGGAGTCTAGGTTTCTTTGAGTTTCAGTGCTGATTTTTTATTTCCCTGACAGAGTTAGATTAAGGGAAGAAAACCAGGGGGTGGAGTCAGGACATTTGAGGAGCTCTTTCCAAATGTGTCCTTGCAGCTGCTGAAGGCCAGGAAAGAAAGATTTCTTCAGCTTCATTTCAAACCCTGAGATACTGCAGATATGGTCCCATTTAGCTCTCCACTGACGAGTGGATATTGTTGTCCACTTTCTTTAGAACACACCATATAGGCAAATTATTTTGCTATTACTTTAGTTTGTCTCTTCAGAGAATTGAAAACAAGTAAAACATCTATGCTAGAAAAAGTAAATGACTTCAGAGTCTGGCCCCTCATTCTTACAGCTGTGCAGTAGTAACATGTTAAATTTCTCACCAATAAAACTAGAGATAAAACCAGAACATTAAAGTGGAACCTGGAACAAAGCTATTCGTACTGTATTTTCTCTACATTCAACTCTAAATGCTATATTCATAGTTCCTAATTTTCTTAAGCTTCTTTGCAGAAACTAAATCTCCTGGCATCTTATTTGGCATGTGTACTTCAAAATAAAAGAGAGAAAGGAAGTCGATCTTCAAAGACTCTTTATCTCTTTCTAAAAATGGCATTCCTCATTGCCCTTTTTATATAGGGTGAATAAAATGACTCTTTATATTTCTGGCACATTCCGTTTCTTTGGTATAGAATTATCCTGTGACACAAAAGACTAAAGTACATAATACTTGAAAATAATGAGCAATAACAGAGTTCCCTGCACCCGGATAATGACTTCATTCTCCTTTAGCTCCACTAATCCAACGACAAAAAACTCAGAGCATAGAAAAGAATGAAATTTCTCCTCATTGTCCAGTTCAAACAAACCTGGAGAGATTCTAAGGCATAGGAGCAGATATCATCAAAGGTAATCCAAGCAATTTTAGAAGGACCATGAAAGAGCCTTCCATTTAATCTTGAAAGTAGCAGAACCTCCCCAGGAAGTGGAACAACACATGAAAGAGGCAGGCTCTTAACCCACAGAGCAGTTCCTAAGAACAGGAATATCTACCATTTATTGTGTGCTTATTAGATGAGAGGCACTTTGCGACCCATTTCAAATGAATTTTCTCATTTAATTATCTCAACAAGTATACCTCTTTAATATCATCATGATTATACTGGAGAAATTGTGGCAAAGGCAGATTGATGTGTCCGAAGTCATATAGCTGACATATTGGAAAGTTAGGTAATTATGATCAGAGTCTCTGTCTTCAACATCCATACTCTTAATTTCTGTGAGTCTTCCCCTTAGTTCTATAGTAACATGGAGTTGCCATGCACCTTAAATCCATTTAATCAACCTCACTCTCAGGGCCAGAATCCCTTTTGCAGTATCTGAGACATGTATGTGTACTCATCTAAGCTCTGTTTAAACACTCTTAGTGATAGAGAGGCTATTTTGAGGGAAAAACAAAACAAAACAAACAAGAAACACTGTTCTCATTTCACACATAAGAATTCCTATAAAAACTTTGAAACGTGAACGTCATGATAACCATTTTGTAAATGAGAAAACTGAGGCTCAGAGAGGTTGAGTAGTTGGTTTTAAGGCATGCCACCAGTAAATAGTGGGTCTGGTTCATTTGATTGCAAAGATCAAGTTCTTTCCTTTCTACCAGCTTACCTACTAGTAACTATTATTGTCATTTTTGAACAAATATACCACAGAATTTCTTTACAGTAAAGCTTTTTCACATTAGGCTTACTAAGATAAGTTAATACTGGGGATGTCAATAAAGCATATAAACATTTAAAGATGTTATCTATGTATTCTAGATCACCACAATCAGAAGTGTCTGGAAGCGGATGGTAACCACTTTGAGCACCTTTTGTAATTGCAGAAGTCAAACGTCACCTGTATTCATCTTTTGTTATTGGTATATATTGTGTGTTACAATTTTATACAGTTTTTTCCTTTCTTAAAATGCATATACATTTTTTGGAGCCCTCTGTAGAACTAACATGTTCCTTGAAAGTTTTACATGTTGGTCATTGATCTTCTGTTGAAAGCAATACAGTGTAAGTCTAAGCTTTCTTTGAATTGATTGACTTTCAAATATTTCAGATGTTTTCTTATTTACGATCTAGGCTCTTTTTCAGGTCCCTTCCTCTCTAGTTCCGTCTATATTTAACCCAGTTTTTTCCTCAAATATTATCTTAAGCCATAGTTCTTTTTTTCTTACATTTTAAGCACAAACAACTACATTGACATCCCATCTGTGACTTTAAAGATAACAAGTCTAAGAGTGATAACCTGTAGAGTCTCATTACCTCTGCTACATAAAGACAGTTCCAAATCCTTTGACATTTCAGTTGCGTTCCTTTCAATGCCCACTGGATTGTCAATGTTTTCTCAAAATGTGTTATTCAGGACTGAGGAAACAGTAGGTGAGAAATGACCTTGTGCTGAACCAGCATTTCTATTCAAATAGTGATTGGGCATTTGGGCTATGGCATCAGGTGGCTTGATTTTAAATTCTGGCTCAGTCACTTTCCAGCTATCTGATCTTAAGCAAGTTACTGAATTTTGGTGCCTCAGTTTCCTCATTTTAGAAGGGAGGACATGGGACTATCTGTTGTGAGAAACCATTGTGATGATTAAATGTCACCACCACATGGAACCTATCTCTCTATAAATATAGACTTTGCCTTCTCTGCTATTGTGGTGAATGAAATTCACATGTTCCTTGCTAAGGCTAAGCTTCCACTTTTGCAGCAGATCCTATACCTTCTCTTCTGTTTAAGGACATTTCCCTAGTATCTCCTTCCTCTCTCTTCTGAATTATTCTCAAATGTATTCTTCTTATATGTATTTCTCACCAGCACACTAATATGTTTAGAACTTCACTCCTCCCTTATCTCCAGAGTCTATTTCAATTAGACTGTTTCTTCCACCATTGCAGCCAATTTGGTTATGTCAAAGTCGCTAGTAACCCCCATGATACTAAATCCAGTGGTTGGTTAGGATTAATTGTCAAAGTATTTGACTTATTGGTAACACTTGGCACAATTGCTTACTCCCACCTCCTTGACACAATTTCTTCACTTGGTTTCCTGAAAACCACACACTTCCAGTTTCCTTCCTACTTTCAGTAGATGCTTCTTCTCAGTTTCCTTTGCTATTTCTGATTCTTTTTCCTAATTCTAAGTGCTGGAGGACTTCTCCTTTCCCTGATGTTGAACCTCATCTCTACTCTATCTGTGCTCTCTCCCTTGGTGAAATAATATAGTCACATGACTTTAAAGGACATCTAAATATGAATGACTCCAAATCCAGATCTTCCTCTTATACCTCAAGCTTTTGCCTCTGTCAACCAACTCTCCACTTGTAAATCTACGGGCATTTCAAAAATAACACCTCCCAAACAGAGCTCCTTAGCTTATCCCCAGAAATATTGCACCAATAGGTTTCCGCAGTTCTGTTCTTTCAGTTCACCAGGTCAAATCCTAATAAACAAATTGACTATTTCTTTCACAACTTACTTCCAAACTAAGAGAAAACCCATCAATTCACTAATTTCTATTCCACCAAATAACTGTCTTCCTATAATGTGTTAATTACCTTTGCTCTAATAAGTTCTAAATGATGCTTGCTTTGACCATTCCACATGGAATATATTTCTTACCTGAGATAATGAAATTAAGTTAAAAGTTGAAGTGTTCTGCTTTCTGCCTCTGCTCGGTTCATAACAAAACATTGGAACCTCAGAACCAAGCAATGGGTATAATAATACACAAAAATAAATTTAGACTCTTACAAATGGTCTCACTGAGGAGACAAAAAAATCATTCATTCATATGCTTCTTTTGCTAAAGGTGTTTTCAACTTTCATTTAGGAATGCCATTTATAGTTATTTTATGAACCATCCAAGAAAAATTAGTTGTGTATGTATTCTGCACCCACTTTTTGACTACAAAATATTGTTCATGAATTTGTTTCCCTCTCTTATTTATTTCTAATTATCATCTTTAGGATGCCACCACCTTGAATATTTAAACATGTAACCAAGAGTTTCTGTAAAAGGGTTGTGAATGTATTTTAAATGCAACAATATTGTCAGGCTAAGCATATAGCCTTCTGTGGAAAATATTGCAAAAGCATTCATATGTGTAGCAGGATGTTGGCCCAAAGTGAAATCTTACAGAATACATCCATAACACTGTGTATATAGTCTTCATATTTCAACATATCTCACATTCTTAGGAAGAAATCCCCTAATCATAGGCTATAGCAGAACCTTAAGAATAATAATTGGATTTCCGGCAAGATGGTGAACAGAACAGGTCAGACTGTGAGAGTCTCTGCAAAAGTGAGTGTCCATAAAGACTCCCTGCATGAGTAAGTGTGTGCCAGTGGGTGAGTGAAAGTCCATCTGAGGGAAGACTTGCGTTCTTGGACCTGGGACTCTCCTCCGGAGGTGACTGCAACCTCCCACCACCCTGCCATTAAAGTTTCCAGTGTGCAGGATCCTCTACTCCTCTCGGGACTCTCTTGAGAAAAGTCTGCAGAATACAGCTGATTCTCATCACCTGGCACCCAGCCCACACCATCACCTGTGCCAGCAAAGTGGCTGGAGCCTGGGATTTGTGGAGAGAGAAGATCAGGGAGAACTGGAAAGAAGCACCACCACCGGCGAGGAAACACCAACCAGAGTCATTTTCTGTGTCCTGAGCCCAGGCAGAAACCTGCATTGCTCTGCCCAGTTCCATGCAACCCCCAACTTGGGACCTAGAGGTAATCACATCAAACTCAGAGAGACAGAAGCCCCCCTCCCCCACGCTGGATCAGACAAACATGTCAGATCTGAGTGGAAGACTTGCTAAGCAGCAAGCTGGGTGAGTTCAGATCTGATCCACCCTCTTCCCACAGTAGGCCTGGGGCATGTGACCCACGCTGAGAGCAACCCTCTCAGCCTGCACTGAGAGCAGAGGGGAGGGGCCGTAGAGCAAAGCTGAAAGGAGGTTGGACTTATAGGAATGACCTCAGAGCAAGTTTTGTTTTTTTGTTTGTTTGCTCGTTTTTTGTTTGTTTGTTTATTGTTGTTTTAGTTTTCCCTCTCTCTTTTTCTTTCTGTTTTTGATTACATTTTCATACTTGCTTTGTTTCTGTTATTTTATTGCTTTTTTTAGACTTTCTGTTTGTGTACTGGTATTTTGGAGGGAGAGTACATCAGCAGGGTTATTTTTTTGGTCAGTTTCTGCATTTGTATGATTGTGTGTATATTTTAGTTTTTTTATCTTTTCTGTCTTTGTGTCTCTTTTCATTTGCTAGTTGGTATGCCTGTCTGTTTTCCCTCTTTTTCTTCTCTCTCCATCTTGCTCTCATCCCCTTCTTCCTTTTTCCAGTTTTCCTTTTTCTTACCTCATTTTGCTTTCAGGGTTGAACTTACATCCCCACTGTATGGACAAATTGTAAGGCAGTGGGAAGCAGGTTCCGGGGGCCCACATACCTGTCAGCAGATACAGGAATCTGCAGATAGTTTCTGAGCTCTCCCTTCAATTAAATCTCAAAACTGCAAAATGTACAGCCTCCCCTCCACAGTTCAGCTTCAGAATTGAACAAAGCCAGAGGATCCACATAAGGAAGAATAGGTGATTGAGCAAACAGAATTAAAAGCTACCCTACCCATCCTTGAACAACAGAATTAAAGAAGAGGAAAAAAAATGAAGGAGGAAAATCTACACAGATGATGAAAAACCAAAAGAAGAATATAGGTCTCACACAGACCCCTGGGAGGTCAACCACTGAGAATACAGACTTCAGAATGCAAAAAATGAAGAGCCCCTAGAATGACTGTTCTCAAACCACAAACCCAGATATCAAGACATTAATAGAGAGAATAAATAGAATTGAGAAGAGACAAGAGAAAAGAATGAAGGAGTTGATAACTGAGATAACAGCAATAAAGAATTCAGTGAATAAAATAAATAACAAACTGATAAGCATGGAAAGTAGAATTAGCCAAGCAGAAGAATCTTGAGTGTGAGGACCAAAATATGGAACTAGCTCAAACAGTCAAAAACATAGAAAAGAGCCGGGCTCGGTGGCTCAGCCTGAAATCCTGCGCCTTTGGGAGGCTGAGGTGAGTGGATTGCCTGAGCCCATAGGTTCGAGACCTGCCTGAGCAGCAAGACCTCATCTCTACAATAAATCAAAAAATCAGCCGGGCGTGGTAGCACATGCCTGTACTTCCGGCTACTCAGAAGGCTGAGGAGGAAGGATCGCCGGAGCCCAGCGGGTTGAGGCTGCAGTGGCCAGAAGCGGCCATTGCACTCTAGTCTGGGTGACAGAGTGAGACTCCAACTCAAGAAAAAAAAAAACATAGAAAAGAAACTTTAAAAAAGAGAGCAAAATCTTCAAGAGATGAACAATTATTTTAAGAGACCGAACCTAAGATTAATTGGAGTTCCTGAGGTAGAAAGACAGACAGAGACCACCCTGGAACAAACATTCCATGAAATTAACCAAGAAAACTTCCCTCATCTCATCAGTGACGTGACCATTCAAACACAAGAGATTCAGAGAACCCCTACAAGATGACAAATGAGTAGACCAACTCCTAGATACATAGTAACTCGCCTACACAAAGTAGGTATATAAAAGAAAAAATCCTAAAGGCAGCATGAGAAAAAGGTCAGACTATGTACAGGGGAAGATGATTTAGAATAGCAGCAGACTTATCCACAGAAACACTTCAGGTAAGGAGAGCTTGGAGCCCAATCTTTGAAGTTCTCAAAGATACACAATTTCAACCAAGAATTAATTGCACAGCTAAGCTAAGCTTCATCAGTGAAGGAAAATCAAAATCTTTCCCAGACATTCAATCCCTAGGAGTTTATGCTGCCTCCAGACCAGCTCTACAAGAAGCACTTAAGAAAGTGTTAAACACAAAAGAAAGGGAAGAAAGAATGACCACACATTTCACAAGAATGCAGCAAAAACATTGAAAACACATGAATCGCCGGGCTCGGTGGCTCAGCCTGTAATCCCGTGCCTTTGGGAAGCTGAGGTGAGTGGATTGCCTGAGCCCTCGGGTTCGAGACCCACCTGGGCAGCGACACCTCATCTCTACAATAAATCAAAAAATCAGCCAGGTGTGGTAGCGCATGCCTGTAATTCCGGCTACTTGGAAGGCTGCGGCGGAAGGATCGCCAGAGCTCAGCAGGTTGAGGCTGCAGTGGCTGGGAGTGGCCACTGCACTCCAGTCTGGGTGACAGAGTGAGATTCCAACTCAAAAAAAAAAAAAAAAAGAAAAAGGAAAACACATGAATCAACCCAAAAACCAAAAAAAGAGAAGACAAACAGCAGCAACAACAAACTCTATAAGAATCTCATGACAAAGATGAACTCTCACATTTCAATAATTAGCCTGAATGTGAATGAACTAAATGCACCACTGAAAAGACATAGAATGGAGAAATGGATAAAATATCATGTGGCTACAATATATTGTCTACAAGAGACTCATCTCACCAGAAAGGACACTCACAGATTCAAAGTAAGAGGATGAGAAACAAAAATTTCAGGCAAATGGAACACAAAAGAAAGCAGGAGTCGCAATCTTAATATCAGACAAAATACCTTTTAAGCTGTCAAAAATTTAAAAAGATATGGAAGGCCACTACATAATGATAAAAAGTCCAATCCATCAACAAGAACTATCCATCCTAAATATATATGCACCCAACATAGGAGCACGAATGTTCATAAAGCAACTTCTAGATAAACTTAAAAAAGATATTGACTTTAACACTATCATAGCTGGGGACTTAAACACCCCCACTCACAACCATAGACAGGTCATCAAGACAAAAAATCAACAAGGAGATCCAGAACACCAATGTGATGCTTGACCAAATGGACTTAATTGATACCTATAGAACACTCCACCCAACAACCACGGAATATACATTCTACTCATCACACATGGAATGTACTCTAAGATCGACCACATCCTCTGCCATAAACAAGCATAAACAAATTTCACAAGATTGAAATCCTGCCATGCACCTTCTCAAACCACAGTGGAATAAAAATAAATGTCAACACCAGCAAAGTTCCCCCCAAACCCACAAGGACATGGACACTAAACTACATGATGCTAAGCAACTCCTGGGTCAACATGGAAATCAAAACAGAGATCAAAATATACATGGAAACAAATGAAAATAAAAAAACCTCTGGGATGCCATGAAGGCAGTACTAAGAGGGGAATTCATATCTTCACAAACACACATGAAGAAAATGGAAAGATCATAAGTTAACAGCCTAACAAATCACCTAAGGGAGCTGGAAAAGCAAAACCACCAAAACCCTAATTTCAGTAGAAGAATCCAGATCACCAAAATCAAAGTCCAAATTTGGGACATAGGAGACAAAAAGATAATACAAAAGAATCAATGAAACAAAAAGCTGTTCTTTCAAAGAATAAACAAGACTGATGGTCCCCTAGCTAGACTGACCAAGGGAAAAGAGAGAAAAAGTCCAAATAAACACAATCAAAATGCAAAAGATCAATTTACAACTCGCCCCAAGAATTACAAAAGATTATCAGAGACTGCTATGTACACTTATATGGAAACAGACCTGAAAACATAAAGGAAATGGAGGACCTTTCTGATATCACACAACCTCCCCAAGTTGAAACAAGAAGAAATTGAGATACTATATAGACCAATAACAATCTAGGAAATTGACTATGTCATAAGAAAACTACCCACAAAAAAAAACCTTGACCGAGCTGAGTGAATTGCCCGAGCCCGCGGGTTCGAGACCCACCTGGGCAACTTGGCGAGACCTCATCTCTACAATAAATCAAAAAAATTAGCCGGGCGTGGTAGCGCTCGCCTGTAGTTCCAGCTACTTGGAAGGCTGAGGCGGAAGGATCGCTGGAGCCCAGCAGGTCGAGGCTGCGGTGGCCGGGAGCGGCCACTGCACTCTAATCTGGGTGACTGAGTGAGACTCCAACTCAAAAAACAAAACAAAACAAAACAAAAAACAACCCTGGACCAGATAGCTTTCCAGCAGAATCCTACAAAACATACAAGGAGGAGCTGATACTATTCCTATTGAAATGCTCTATTGTAAGAGGTACAAAGTTCTGGATAACTATGAAGAGTGGGGTACGAGGGTCGAAGCAGCCATAGAAGACAGAAGATGAGCTGTACAGAGTTAAAAAGAAAAGTGATAAAATAATGTTGAATTAAAAAGAAATAAAACAACCGAGCAGAGGCTTTTAAGTAAAAATCCGTCTGGTAATTAAGGACATTGAAAGGAAGCCAACAGCTGTGATGGGAGGTTTCATGGTTAGCCAGATCTGAAATGAGGCCATGTAGTATGGCAGATCTAATGGGAAGTTTCTGGAGGTGAGTTTTAACTTGATGTAGTGAGCCATGGGGAATCAACAGGCTCCGGATCAGGAAAGTGGTGTGATGAAATGGTCCTTTAGAAAAACAAATCTGCTGGTGGACTGCAAGGTACAAGACAAAGAGGAGAGAATAGACCCATGAGAACAAGTGGAAAACTCTGAAGTCAACAAAGCGGAAGTAAGGTCTTGGTGAACTTTCTTTTAGCTTAAGGCACCCCTGAGCAGAGGCAGCAGAAATTTTTAAAATAACTTTTATAAATTTGAGCTTTGTGATTTTTAAAAATCTGAAAGTTACTTGTGGATATAATGTCACATTTGGAGGCATTTAACTAATAATTCTAATCAGTTTTCTTTTACATTTTGGTGCCATGAAGTCATGCTTTTCGAGTCTCTAATATATTTCACAAGATGTTGAGAAGCTTTCAGGCCCTGTGCCTGTCATGCTGGAAAATAAGATATTCTTGAACCTGGAAAGATGAAATTCCTTTGTCCTAGTATTGTCCACTCTTTAGTTAAGAAGGTAGAAACATGTAAATAACACATATTCGGTCCTAACACCCTAAGTGACGCTCACTAGTCCTCAGGATTCTGCCTTAGTTATTGAGGTTTGGTCATCTAAAATTTCAAAGCCGTCAGTATTCTAGAGCAAGGCATTTCTCTGTCATGAGTAAACCTTTCAAGTTTAAGAAGAATAAATAACTCTGCTTTAAGCAACTTTATACAACTTTGTAAAAACAGGAGTAAAAACTTGACAACCTAATAAAAAATAACATATATGTTAATTTTTGTTGCTGTTACTGTTGTTTACCACTATTTTACAAATAGAGGGAAATGGATCAGGAAGCTCTCTGAGCTCCAGTTCACAGTGGCTTCATTACAGGTTGGGTCTACCCTGATAGCCCTATCTCTGTCTTTATTCAGAAGAACAAAAAAAGATTTAGGAAAGATAAATCTGAAGCTTTCCTAGTAGTTACAGAAATGCAAAGACAGATTCACTGGATGTTGAGGTGCTCCTTTAATATAACTGTGTCCTGAAAGCACAGAGCACGCTTCACTTGCTCTGCGAATGCCCAATATTCACTGTTTATATGTGCAGAGGGGAAAAAAAGTGAGTAATTTAGAAAAACATTTTTTTCTTCCCAAAATGTTTTGTGGGTTGAAACACTCAAGAGGATCCAGTAAATATGGAACTCATTGTTCCATTACTTCTTTTAGATGTAACAAGGCAACATTAGGTTCATAAAAACATGTACTATTACCTTCAGATTACTTAGATTGATATTTTAAAATTCCAATATTTTTCTTAAAGCCCTAATCTAAAAGAATATTTTTATTATATTCTAATGGCACACATCCTTCCACAAGTTTTCTATGACATTTCTGTTTTCTTCTAAAGTAAATCATTCCTTCCACAATGGTGATGGGATGTTACATAGATACAAAATATGATGCTTCCATATCTGAAATGTTATAATGACATAACACTTAAAACTCAGAAATGACATGCCAGGCTTTTTATTATATCTGGTACACAAACCCAGGTGGACTTTTAGGCTTAAGAAACACACTATGACTTCCCTTTGGGAAATAAAATTAGAAACTGAATTGCAATACAGTCAAATGGTGGCCTCCAGGGTGCCTGTTTCACAATCTGGGATACATAACACTGATTGAAAAGGGAGCCTAGCATGAACTTGGCACCTCAAAGGGTTTGTGAAGAAAACTTAGGCCTTTATGTTGATGCTGATGATTATCATGTAAATGGCATGTGTTTATTGTCCAAGTGTGATGTACCAGGGGAGACCCTTCCAGGAAACCCGGAATTTATTTGTAAAAAATTGTGTATTTATTCTTATACATTTAAATTTCAGTCACCTTCAAAGTATTATCTGTTTGATCTAATACAAATATTGAGACACTTTTTCCACTGTTCAAAACAGTTTTTGAACTTGTCAATTTTGAAGACTTTTAGTGCTGCTGCCATTTTTAGTTTTATCACTTTCACATGGGCAAAATGTTTCCTTTTGAGGATTTTTTTCATCTAGGGAAATGGAAAAAAAATTTCTCGGATTGAGATGGGTAAATAGGGATTATGTGGCACGGGGGTCATGCTATTTGTGTTCGAAAACTGCTAAACACTCTGTGTGGTATGGGAAGGTATGTTGTTATGGTAGAAGAACCAGTCACCTGTTTGCCACAACTCCAGATATGTGCTCCACAAATGGTGATGCAACCTTCTTAAAACTTCCAGATAAGCAATTTCCTAGAAACCCTACCTAGCAGGAGAAGCCTATATCACAAGGGCCCACCATCCAAAAGATAATTCTGAGTGTTTGGGGGTCCCCACTTGTATATACCACACATTTTATACAGGATGAGTGTAGGTTCATTTGGCTCTTATCATGTGGCAGTGAATATTGTAAGTCCTTTAGATCTATTACTACATTGACTTCAGTAATACTCCATAAGATAGGAAATATTGTTTTCTCAATTCTATAAATGCAAAAAGATCATTGTAAAGGGAAGATGAACTTTTAAATATTAATAAAATTTGTAGCTTACATTTTAATGTATACATTAAAATAATGTATATTTTCCATGTACAGAGTTAATAATAAAGTCCTTTTATATATATGTATTTGTATATTTGTGTGCACAAATATATACATGAGTAAAAAATAAATTCATATTTTTAGATGATATGCAGCTGTGGCAAAAATCATAGAAGGGGTACTAAAATCCTGAACTTGGAAATGATTGTTTAATGGAGAAAGAAAATGAGGATCCTGGAGACAATGATGTAAGAAATTTCACAAATGCTTGTCAAAACCTGATGTATCTTTTTGTGAAGTGGTGTCATTTGTAATAACAACTAATATCTAACATTCATAACATATCTCCAAGTTATTTGCTTTTTCCTCCCTCTCTCCCACCCTCTTTTCTTTCTTCCTCCCTCTTTTCCTTCCTTTTCCTTCTTGCATTCTTTCTTTAATTCTTTTCTACGTTCCTGAGAACTCACATTTGGTATTCTTCCACAAGATACACAAAGTTAAGAATTTGAAGAAGCTGGGCTCGGTGGCTCAGCCTGTAATCCCGCGCCTTCGGGAGGCTGAGGTGAGTGGATTGCCTGAGCCTGTGGGTTCGAGACCCGCCTGGGCAGCGAGACTTCATCTCTACAATAAATCAAAAAATCAGCCGGGCGTGGTAGCGCATGCCTGTTATTCCGGCTACACGGAAGGCTGAGGCAGAAGGATCGCTGGAACCCAGCAGGTCGAGGCTGCGGTGGCCGGGAGTGGCCACTGCACTCCAGTCTGGGCGACAGAGTGAGACTCTGACTCAAAAAGAACATCAAAATTAAAAATAAAAAAATTGAGAAGCAAAAATAGCAGTCCTTTCACAGGAGAACATTTTAAATAGCTTTCTCTGTACTCCACTGATGAAACACTAAAGTTTAAGTCAACTAAACTGGGAGGCAAATAGCAACACTGTGACCTTTCATGGGAATTGTGAAGAGTCTCCAGGCATCCTTTCTAATAAACTGAGTCACCTACTCTTTACAAAGCCTGTTATTTCTCTCTTCCATTTGAAGTAACAAGTTTCTTTCTCTTAACAAGGTGCATTTGTCAATATCAGCCAGTCCTCCTAAGCAAATATTATCTCAGCCCACATACTTATTCTCTGCAGCAATCAGCTCTACACCATTTTTGTCCAACGTATCTCACAGTAAGTCCTGTGCAATCTGTCCAGGACTCTTGAATGTAATCATAATTGCCTCTGTACAGGGAAAGTCTGTGGAAGAGAGAAACAATTTTTTCAGGGCGTGCAATCAATAGAGACAGCTAACGCGAAACATTTAGGACCCCCAAACTGCCTTAAAAATCAATAGTGGTGTGTGTGTGTCTTGGATCGCATTATCAAGAAAATTGCCTCTACTGTATACTCTGCTTTACCATGAAGACCAAGGCAAGATGGGAGGATCCTCCAAGGAAGCGTGGAAAACTGTATCTTTCTTTTATATTCAGTAAGAGTAGCCATTGATTTTATTCTCACACACAACCCATGGTCAGGCACTGTCAAGAACATCACAAAATTGATTCAAAGTAGAGCTAGGTAAGCAAAAAATAGTAGCGGTGTTCTCAAAATTCGCACCAGGCCACAAGTTCCTTGTTAACCTTAGTCTCATTTCTAAAATCTGTAGCTGAGACAAATCTCTTTGGAATTTGGAGTCATTAGTATGAGTTAGAAAACCTAACGCAGTTGTGAACATTTTCGAAAGCTCACACACTTGGCAAGGCTACCCCGTTTGTGCGGCCTACCTCCTTCAGTTATTTTCATTTCTATAATGGTCAGTAGTGATGTCATCATACACAGACAACTGTCTTCCTAGAAATGATCGGCAGGAACAGCAAGCTGCTTTGTGCAGGGGCTGTGTTGACTTTAAAGTGAGAAGACAGACTAAAACCTGTTTTCAGCATTTGTAGTTACTTTGCAAAATCACCTTGTAAGGCACAGTGCAGTTGGCATAGCATAGTACGTTACCTTCTAAAGAAGGAAGGAATATGAGTATACATACATGTCTATTAAAATGTAAGGGAAAGCTGGGCTCGGTGGCTCAGCCTGTAATCCCGCACCTTTGGGAGGCTGAGGTGAGTGGATTGCCTGAGCCCGCGGGTTTGAGACCCGCCTGGACAACTTGGCAAAACCTCATCTCTACAATAAATAAAAAATTAGCCGGGCGTGGCAGCATGCGCCTGTAGTTCCAGTTACTTGGAAGACTGAGGCGGAAGGATCGGATTGCCGGCACCCAGCAGGCGAGGCTGCGGTGGCTGGGAGCGGCCACTGCACTCCAGTCTGGGCGACAAAGTGAGACTTCAACTAAAAAAAAAAAAAAAGTAAGGGAAAACACAATACCAATGAACATGTTTATCTCTGGGGGAAGATATGGGAGTTCAACAGGACTAAATTCTACATTTGCACAGTTTCCCAAGATCCAAGTGTGGTGATCTGCTAAACTGAAACAATAGGAGAAATTAGGTTCAAACTGGTTCAAACCAAGAGAGTGTGCAAAGTGACCTTTACCTGCCCTTTTTGTCATTACACACTAACTGTAATACATTACCATACCAAAAGACACTCCCACCAGCGCCATGACAATTTATAATTGCCATGGTGACTCCTGGAAGTTATCCTACATGGCCCAAAAAAGGGGAGAAACCCTCAATTCTGGAAACATCTCACCCCTTTCCTGGAAAACCCATGAGTAATCTGCCCTTTCCTTAGTATATAATCAAGAAACAGCCATAAATATAACCAGCAGCCAGTCTTGTCTTTTGATCCTTTGTTACTTCAATAAACTTGCCTTTGCCTTATTCTGTCTTCTCACTCCTGAATTCTCTCCTGCAGGAAGCCAAGAATCCACATGAGCCCTTGGGCTGCACCTCAATTCTAGGGTGCGCCTGTGTCAAAGGGAATGGGCAGGCATCAGGACAAAAACGAAAGTAAGACTTGTTTTTGTTTTATTGTTTGATTTTAGAACCATGTAATTATTTCACATTATGATGAGATAAATGCAAATAAAAATTTTAAAATCCAAACTGAAAGCAAAATAAAACAAATTTGTAGCCTAACCATATAGTAAGGATCTATTCCTAAATTGAAACTTAAAATGTAACTTAAGGCATAGTAATTAATCTTTATGCTCCTGATGAGATGTATCTTGAAGACTACACACACACACACACACACACACACACACACACACACACATCTATATATATATATACATACACATATATATACTTTGACGTTTATATATACACATATGTATAAGTGGATGTTCACATATATATTTAACATGATAAAGTAAATAATTATGTTCATATAACCAGGTATCAGTATTTTCTGTGAAAGAGGAAAGAAACAACACATAAAATCAAAAAAGCGAGTAAAAACCCTATTAATCTTAAATTCAAATGAGAAATATCAGTATGAATTTTGGTGCCTTTCCTCTATATCTGAGACAGGAAATGTCCAGTTTGAGGCATCAGAAACAAGGAAGTGACCAAGACTACTGAGCCACGTCAAAAAAACTTGGGAGCCAATTTGAAAGGGCTGCCACAGATGAAGATAAGATAAAGTGACAACCAAAAATAACAAAAGCTTGCAGTGGATTGAAGCAGAAATACCTGTTGCATCTGTGACTTCATAATGATAAATAAATACACAAGCAAAAAACAAATACCAAACACCAGTGGTCACATTTGAGAGATTCTGGAGAAACATCTTGCTATTTTAAAAACTGCTTAAAAAGGGGACTCCATCAAGCATTTATCCTGCTTTCACTGCACAGACTATGCCTCAGGATAGCCAAACAGTTGATGAGTTCAACATCTTCTTTAGAGAATACTATATTTAATAAATAAAGAAGGGATGCTAGAAAGTCACAATTTTGCACTCGCTAAATAAGTTTATACAATGATTATCAGTAGCTTCTATCACCATCATTGTCATAAGTTGAAATTTTATCTTCCACACATTCGTATGTTGAAGTTCTAAGAGTGTAGACTCTTACTGAGATGCTTCAGTACCTCAGAACGTGACTTTATTTGAATAGGGTTTTCACAGAGGTAATCAAGTTAACATGAGAGAATTAGGATGGGCCCTAATCCAATATGAAGTGGATGTATCCTTAGCAAAAGGAGAAAATTGGAAACAAATACATGTAGAGGGAAGACCATGAAGACACCTGGAGAAGGTGACCATTCACACACCAAAGAGAGAGGCCTGAAACAGACATTGCCCTCACAGCCCTCGAAAGAAACAAACTCTAGCAACACAATGACTTTCGATTTTTAGCTTCTAGAACTGTGAGGCAATGCATTTCTGTTTTTTAAGTCACTGAGTTTGTGCTACTTTGCTACAGTAGCCCAGCAAACTAATAGAATTATATAAAATTCATAAGATTGTTGTAATGGATAGATCACACTCAATATATCAGAATCTGTTTATCAATCATTATACAGTTAAAAAAAAGCAGCCAGTCATTTTGTTTCTGTTCATAGAAGACTCTATACTACTTACAAAAAAGTCTTGCCAAAACAGCACCAAGACAAATAGTCTACATCTAATCAACACACTTACAACAAAAGGATATAATCACAAAATAATGGCATAGTGTCTTCAAAAAATAATTTACAAGGGGGCTGAAAAAGAACAGGTGAGACTGTAGTATTTAAAATAGATTTAGATAATTTATCATCAGTCAAATGCTATATTCTTTGTTTTAAAAAGTAAACAGATAAACTATGAGACAGGAAAAGTTACTTTAGATCTCCAAGTGTTGGTATCTGTAGTTAATACTGCAGGTTAACAATAGTACTTAACAGTAGCTTAATAATAGTACAAAGTCTATAGAGTTGTAATCAAGATTAAATATGACAATATAGGTAGAGCATGGGTGAGCATAGTTTCTGACAGAGCAGAATTTCAATTACTCATACACATGGGTTTTTGTTAAGCTACGTGATACATTTGCTCTAGTATTAGTTAAAATGATATGGTATGAACATGTTACTCTCTATATACTTACAGTATGTATATACTTCATACACACACACTCTACAACATGTGTACTGAGTCCTAATATGAGCCAATATTGGACTAGAAGGCTTTTTACCTTCTGTCTTAGTGTGTTTTGTGCTGCTATAGAAAAGAATACCACAGGTTGGGTAATTTATAATAAACAAATTTGTTGGCTTACAGTTCTGGAGGCTGGAAGTCCAAGATCAGGTGGCTGCATCATAACATGGCAGAAGGCTCACATGGCACAGGGCAAAGAGAGAGAGAAAGAGTGAGAAAAAGTGAGAGAGAGAAAGGGAGGGAGGGAGAAAGGGGAGAGAGAGAGGGAGGGAGGGAGAGTAGGAGGGGAGGGAGAGGGAGACAGGGACAGAGGAGAGAGGAGGGAAAGAGAGCCTGAACGAGGAATAAACAGCATTAATCTACTCAAGAGTGTGGAGCTCTTACAACCTTATCACCTCTTAAAGCTTCCACCTTTCCAAGTTGCCACAATGGCAATTATATTTCAACATGAGTTTTGGAGGGGACAGACATTCAAACCATAGCATTCCTCATTCCACTATCCATTCTCACATAACCCCTCAAAACCACCTGACCCTAGGCTCACCCCTGGTAAAAGATGAAGGAAGGAGTACTGTGGAGCTTTGAAAGGAAAGCAATGTTAGAGGTTAGGAGGAGGAGGCAGAATTAAAAGAAAAAAAGAAGCAGTTTTCAGGAGGTTAAGTACTCCAGTAATTATCTTCCCAGAATTAAATTGCTCCATGCTGCCATTTTCAGGGAAAGATAAACACAGTCTTTCAGCACCCACAACACTAGGCCTTGGAGAGAGTCAGCATGTGCAACCATCTGGATGGTGTTGGGACAAGAGGCAGAATACATCTGGTCATTAATAGTGATAATTGCTCTTTGGTTAAAAGCCATCATTTAGATACAGAAAATGTTGCAGCTGACAACTATTGTGAGTCAGGTGACTGCATCCTACAAATTTTCATTTCATTTTTATAAACATTTTTTGGGCATCTGTTTGGTTTGAGAGTGAGTACAGAGGTTAAGAAAATACAATTCACATTTTCAACAAATATATAATCCTGTTTACATCACAGGAAAATAACTGCAGAAAGATACAATATCACAAGGGAGTTGCAAATCTCATTGGTTTTTGTGAGATTAAAGTGCATCAGGGTATCAAATGAGAGTTTTCATCTGGTTGATTGTGGAAGATTGTGAAAGTCCTCATGGAGAAAGTGGAATGTGAGACAGGCTTTGAAGGGAGTAAAATGTGAGAAAATGTCAGGTTGGGGGAAAGAATGTTTGGGAGCAGAGAAGGAAGGGCATTTCAGTAGAGCTGTGGGGTTGTCAAATAAAACACAGGTTGTCCAGTTTAAATATGAATTTCACAGATACAACCCATAATTTTTGTAGTATAAGTATAGTTGACCCTTGAACAAGTAGGGATTAGGAGCACTGACTCCTCTCATGCAATTGAAAACTCATATATAACTTTTGACTCCCCCAAAACTTAACTACTAATAGTCTACTCTGGACCAAAAGCCTTACTGACAACATACACAGTTGATTAGCACATATTTTGCATATTATATGTGTGTGTATAAAATTACTTTACATAATGTGTAAAGTAAGCTAGAGAAAATAAAATGTTATTAAGAAAATGATAAGGAAGAGAAGTATATTATTAAGTGGAAGTTAGCCATTACAAAGATGTTTATCCTAGCCTTCAAATTGAAAAGGAGGAGGAAGAAGAGGGGTTGATCTTGCTGTTTCAGGGATGGCTGAGGCAGAAGAGTTGGAGGAGATGGAAGGGGAAGAGGGAGAGGCAGGCTCACACAGGGTAACTTTTAAAAAAAATATGCATACATTTGGACCTGTGCATTTCAAACCCATGTTGTTCAAGGATCAACTGTATATCCCATACTGGAGGACTGAAATAACTTGGATATATTTAGAGAAATAAGTAGAAGATATTAGATCCCAGACAGAGAACAGAGAAGCAAAAGTTAATTTTATAGGGATTGTGAAAACGTTGTTATTGTTGTTGTGTCTGTGTATGTGTGTGTGTGTGTGTGTGTGTGTGTAATATGATATAGTCTGATATTTTCTGTAGACAGAATAAGATGGCATCAATGAGAAAGAGAAAAATTGAGATAGAAAATTGGCCAGGAAGTGACAGATAGCAAGGATATTAATTTCAGTGGTAGAAGTGGCTTGGACAGGAATATGATTGAGAGAGAGTGAAATAAGGCAACATAATAGATCCCAGGGACAAAAGAGATGTGGAGTCAAAGATACTTCTAAGTTTATACCTATAGATTGTGATGATGAGAGTTTTATTAGCACCTGGAAAATGAGGGCCCAGTTTTGGTAAAAATAGATGATATGAAATAGGGGTCATGTCAGAAGAAGCTGGCAGGGAATACAAATACAAATGCCCAGTAAGCAATTGGAAGTGTTTCTGTGAAACTCAATCATTTGATATTTCAGATATTTAGAGCTATTAAACTCAATGAGCTGGTCAATCCTTGAGGAATTTTGATAGTTCACAATAAGAGGCAAAAGAGAAGTCAATGATAAAATAACAAAAAGACGGAACAAGAACAATGAAAAAATGGTGCCAGGTCTTGAAAATCCTGAAGTCAGGGTCAGTCATTACTCTTAAATCATTCAAAGAAGTCAAAAGCATATATTGAGAACCAGTGATGGTTTTGTTAATTTTTGACAGAGCTGTTTTAGGTAACAGAGTTGATTCGAACCATGTCATTGGGGAGTGTGGAGCAATGGGTGGTGGGAAGTAGAGGAAAGCAAAACTGGGAGAAACCTGGTGTTTGCAGAGCAAACTGAATGAAAGAAACTCAACAGAGAGAAAGGGTTAAAGATTTAAGTAAAGGAGGGGGCAAAGTTTGAGAAGAGTGTTTAACAATAAGATTAAATGCAACCACAGAGAGATTAGCCTCAGAGAGAAAAGAAACATCTTTCTCAGAGTTAAGTGAAAGAAAAGAAGGAAAGACAGAAGAACGTTAAGGGTTTGATGTTTGATATCTAGGGCGTTGATGTATAGTCTCCACTTTTGAGTCAGAAAGGAAATGAGATTATGTACTTTGAGAAGACCAGGAGAGAGAGAGCTCGTGGGACATGGACTTAAGTCCCAGTCTCCTAACATCACTAATAGCCCATTATAAACATCCATTCTTCAGATCCCAGCTAAAGGGAAGAGGAAGTAAGAGTGATTGCTGCCTGATCCTTGTTATAATGCAATTTGTTGCAGGAGGGCTGGCCCAAGAGCAAGAGTCTCCAAGAATGAAGTCTCTCCCGTGATGTGTTGAATATCTGCTACACAGTAGGCTGATTCCTTTAGAAGTACAGTCCCCCACCAGACACTAATTACCCTGTTATTTTAGAGTGTTTCCAGGACTGTGTGTCATTCCTTAGGTGTAAAATCTGATCTGACATAGTTCACAAAAATAGAAAATAACTAACTCTATTCTTATGGCTTCATGTAAATTATGTTATATCATCTCCTACTGAGTTTATTGAGTTTGAAACAGGAAAAATGTGATTTTGTTTAATGATGCAGTCTTATAATTATAAAATACCTGGCCAAAGAAGCTTTTAGGTGCATTCACAAAAATCTCACTGATTTCATCATGACTAAAACCTCCCCATGAATGTATGGATGCATCCATGATGACTATTAGCTGCATTTACAGAAAGAAACAAGGCAAGAAGTTTCAATCTCTTAATTACTTCTGTCTAAAATAAGTATAACTATAAATATGCCAATACATATGTTATACGATAAGGATTTTCTCGTATGTGTGCATAGGAGGTGATATATGGTGGCTATTCTTAAAAAGGCGTTTACAAAGAAAAACTGAAGATTGCCATTTCTAAGACTAGGAAATGTTACATCAGGGGGATTAAAACAGACATGCCTTAATATATAAGATCATAGAAGCAATGGAATTTAGTTAGGTTTAGAAGGGAATTTGGAGATAATTTTGTTCAATCCCTTTCCTGTAAGGTTGGGGTATCTTAAGACCAGGGAGATGAAATGGTTCACTGAAGGGCACAAGCTAGTTAGACCACAAGTCTCTTATCTCACAGTCCCTATCTTTCTTGCTTGGCCACAAAGACAAGTTGCTACCAGACTCCTGGAAAATTATTCTCAGGGTCAAATACAGTGAGTGCATGGCATGTACTTGGCACCAAACAAATGTTGCATTCTTCTTCTATCATTATTATTATTGTGTCAGAGTCTTACTCTGCTGCCAAGGTTGGAGTGCAATGGCATGATCATGGCTCACTGCAGCCTCAACTACAGGCACTCCACACCATACCTGGCTAATTTTTTGATTTTTTTTTTTAGAGAAAAGTTCTCACTATTTTGCTGAGGCTGGTTGCAAACTCCTGGGTTCGAGCAATTCTCCCACATCAGCCTTCCAAAGTGCTGAGATTACAGGTGTGAGCCACCATATTTGGCCTAAATGAATTTTTAATTGAACAACTTTATCTCTGTTCTAATCACTGGTACTCCTAAGAGTTAAAAAAAACCCACCTGTATTATGCAGTTTTTCCAGTACCTAATAAAGCTATGAAAGGCATAATTACTTTAGAAAAATATAATTTAAGACTTACTATGCATTGTCATGTTGATTAGTTCATAAGATCTTCCCCAAAATGAGTTATGGGGTGTTAGCTCCTTACTGCAAATGTTAAGACAAATTTATATAATTTGTTCAACGTTAAGCAGTCAAAAATACTGGAATGAAGCCCAACCTCAGTCCTCTGACTCTAGGTATCATACTTTCTCTGCTATACATGATAGTCTCTCCAGGATCTTTATATAGCCTTTATGGAAAAGGAAATCAAACCTGTGAGGGAAGAAGAAGTGGAAAGATGGGGGAGAAGGAAGAGAAGATATCAGAATTGGTGTGAGGCTCTTATGGAGAAAACTTGTGCCATAAAGAGACCAGAGCCCTGGTAATAGATTAATGGTTGGTGTTTCTCTTTGGAGGGTCATGATCTGTAGACTGCAAGCTACAGAGACCTGGATTGGCTTTGAAGAGAGGAAGGCATGTTGTACAACTTGGAAGGAGGTGTTGATTTCCAAGTGCATTTGAAAGACAGTGCTGTGGGAAAAGCAGAGGTATGGGAGTCAGAATATGTAGATTTTAGTCCCAAATCTGCTATTACCTGGCTATGTTCTTATAGAAGGCACTTATCCTTCTGTGACTCAGTATTTCCAGTTGTAAAATGAGGTGTGTTCAATTTCACAGTCTTTGAATATTTTTCTTCCTTTATATTATTCCCATTGGTAGAAATTGCCAATAATTTAGAAAATGTCTGAAGTGAGAGTCCATAAAATGTAACCCACATTCTTACTTACAAAAATATTTAATTGTCTTTTTCTCAACCAATAACTTTTTATACATTCTTGACTGATCCATACACTTATACTTGTAGTGGTTGATTAGCCTATCAAGTCGAGTCATGGAAATATTCACTCAGAGTACTTTAGAAGTGCAATAATTCATACCTTTACATATGGGGCATACCTGATACAAGTTATATAGGTAACACAAAACTTACCCTTGATTTACAGTACGTGAACCCACACTAATGGTCAATGACTGACTTGCTTAGTGAATAGACTTAAGAACTGTTAGTTGATTTCACCATTTCTCTGAAAGACTTTTAGCTCAGAGATTTTTGACTGGAATTGAAAGCTATTGGAGTACTGAAAGAATGGGAGAAGTACCAAGCTCATTTTGCCAAGATTAACTGATATTATATTCACTTTACAAATGGAAACTAAAGCTATCAACTAAATAACTAACCACTAGATTGAGATGATGATGATTATTTTTTACTTGCATCTGGTTTCTAGGCATTGGTGAACTCATAGACACTAATTGTAGGATTTTGACCTGTAATAAAAATTTTAGGCTGATGTTCAAGATGTGTAGAAGGATTTTAGAGGACTGATGAACACTAAGATGGTTGGAAGTTTGGGGGCATATATGAGTTTGTGGGTTTATAGTCTTCATCTTTTCCTCAAAAGAGTCACTAAAGGAGAGATCAAAGACAAAAGAACACTATAATAACAAGTCATATCTCAGTTATTTCTTTGGTAAAATTGGAAGCTAATTTTAAAACACTGCCTAAAATTTTTAGTAAGCTTTTAACCACATGAGGATCAAAAACAGACATCCATAAGTGTATGATACCCTTCATATATACAAATAAATGAATCTATATATATTCATATTCTTACTTCTCTCTCCTCCACCCACTTCCAAGAGTAGAAAATAAAACAACAACAATGTTAAAAGCATGCAACATAAATCCACTTACCGGAGTCCATAGAGAACTGTTCCATCAGGATGCAGTCGGATCATCCGATTTTTCACTGTGACCCCATGCACAAACGATTTCTTGTCATTCAGAAAGTAGGTGTCTGGTACCCAGAGTTGGTCAGCTACCCTATTGTCTAGGGTGAGGTTTAGTGGAATTCCAGAATAAGAAAGCCTTTTGTCTTTCCAAGACTGCTGGAAATACATGGTGAGTGTATAATCCTGTAAAATAAAGAAAACCAAAAAAATTTTTACTATCATTATCATGTAAGACCTTTTGTTAAAAACCTGATAACATGTATTATTGTGGACGCCCAGAGACCCAATTTCTTAATGTCTCCTAAGAGTTTACATTTTAATATACTGAAATTTGTACCCCCAAGTATAAGGTAACCAATAGGTTAAAAGCACCAGAGCAATATCTGAATGTATACACAATCATTTCCACCATTATAGAGCAAATACGCTTAATTGAATTTTAAGGCTTGAAGTTAAGGTGAGGAAGGTGATAAAGAGAAGTTGTACAAAGAGATCCATGTTCACAAAAATTCACCTCTGGATATTATACTTACAGTTCTATTTTTGAGAGCAATGTTTGATAAATAATAACTAAAAATGGATGCCCTTAAAAGGAGAAGGTGCTTTTCAAACTACAGATGATTTTTGAATGAATACTTCTCTGTTTGACTCATAAAGATTGTCAATGACCACTATTGGGTCTTTCTAGTGAATTGCAACTTATCTACAGGTCCTGAAAAGTAGTTCTGAAGCACATATGAATAAGGGTGCATATTTCACCTGAAGACTGACATCAGTGGTAGAACTACTGAACGATGTCTGTCTTATGTCATTCCTGCTTTGTTTCAGGAGTTGAGTTCAGAATTGGATTTGTAGTTAGGGTTTGTTTCCTCACCTTCTGCAAAACATACTGAGGGTATCTCCTTGCACTCTTCTTTCTATTCAGGATTCCCCTGGAAGTTAGAGGCAGGAGGATTGGGCTCAATACAAATGGATCAGACTACCAGGGAGGGATGATGATAACTGTCTTCATACTTTAGTTGTCTGTTTTTTTAAAAAAAACTCTATTAATACAAAGCAATGCCTATTCCAAGAAAATGAATGGACAGCAGTAAAAAACTCATCCAGATATAATAAAATCAGAAGGTTCACTTTTTCTAAGACATGTATTTGTCAATAGTGACTCTATGAATGTCTTAGTGCCCACTAAGAAAACACTGTAATTGCACAGTACTTGTGCACTGCCATTGTGGCATATGCCATGAGTTGAAAACATAGACTCAAGCCGGGCTCGGTGGCTCAGCCTGTAATCCCGCGCCTTTGGGAGGCTGAGGTGAGTGGATTGCCTGAGCCCGCGGGTTCGAGACCCGCCTGGGCAGTGAGACCTCATCTCTACAATAAATCAAAAAATCAGCCGGGCGTGGTAGCGCATGCCTGTAATTCCAGCTACTTGGAAGGCTGAGGCGGAAGGATCGCCGGAGCCCAGCAGGCGAGATTGTGGTGGCCGGGAGCGGCCACTGCACTCCAGTCTGGGCGACAGAGTGAGACTCCAACTCAAAAAAAAAAAAAAAAAAAGAAAACATAGACTCAGATCTTACTTTATGGCTGGGCAAACTGGGCTTCATACAGACCTCCGAGTGGATAGTATCATAAAGATAAAATTGTATCAATTCTGGATAATGAATTCCAGTGTCTTTTAGCCATGGTGTTCAAGAACATTTATGCTGTTTACTCAGAACCATCATGCAGTAGTTTTAAGTTATTCTTTCTTGTTCAATGGCAAGAATATGCACACTTCACTATTAATCATGAGACCCTTTGTAAAGGTCTAAAACCTCCTTCCACCTTACCCTCATACATTCCAAAAAAAAAAAAAAAAAACACGCATGTTTATTGCAGCACTATTCACAATAGCAAAAACATGGAACCAACTGTGCTGCCCATGGAAAGGGGACTGGATAAAAAAATGTGGTACATAAACATGATGGAATACTACGCAGCCATAAATAAGGACAAAAAAATGAACTTCGCAGCAACTTGGATGGACTTAGAGTCTATAATACTGAGTGAGGTAACACAGAAACAAAGAACTGAGTACCATATGTTCTCACTCATAAGTGGCCTTTAACAATTATCATAATACTGTAAGGAAGGGATTGGCAGTAGTGGGAAACTCCCAGGGAGGGACACACCTCATCAACAAGGGTATCTGCATAATGAACATTGTATAGCTAACCCTGAATTGTACCCTATTTTTTAAGATTAAAAAAAAGTAAAAAAAAAAAAGAACATGCAGGGTTACCTACAATTCTCTTTTCAGTTACTGTCTTTCTTATTTGCATCCCTAAGTTCTTAACATCATGCCTTTTGGGGAGAAAATAAATTGGGCAGATGAATATGAGTCTTAGATACCTAAGCAGCTTATTTCTAAGCTGTACCATAGGTAAATCTATGTAATCTTGAGCAACTAACACAATGGCTTATATCTCAGATGCTGCATTTCTAAAATTTAAAAATTGCCTTTTACCGGCTTACTGTTGAGAAAATGAAGGTTATGGTACTTTAGAAACAATTACATGCTAAATAATTGTAATATATTACCTTCAACATTGCTAATTGCCATGTACATATCAGTATCATATTTCCATATACTTGGAATGTACATATTCATTTTCATAAGCATTGTTGTTTTTATAGAAATGTTTATGAAATAACTTGTAGGCAGATGGAGAGGTTGGCTATAAAAATAGGCAATCATCTGCAATCAATTCTAAGTCTTGGAATTGGACTTTTAATTACAATTCAGCCAGTATAAGAAAATTAATAATTAGCCAGAATCATAGTGTTGTACTTTACCATGGTGATCGCACAGTTAACAATGGAATCTGGTTTTAGTGCTTAGACCCATACTCAGATCCATGACTATCCAAATCTCATAAGACCTTGTGGCTAAAGCCTTGCTGTGCAATTCCCAATAAAGCTTTAATGTGTGATAGGGAAAACACATCACTGTAAAACAAAAAGCATCATCTAAAAAATTGATAAGAGAATACATTTTGCCACAACAAAGAAGTATGTGAGGTAATACATATGCTAATTAGCTTTATTTAGCCATTCTACAAGGTATTCATATTTCAAAGCATCATGTTGTACACAATAACTATATATAATTTTTATTTGTCAATTTTATGACAAAATAATACTATCATAATAGATACTATAATTAAAATGTTAGTTTGTGGTAAGCAAACAGTAAAAAGTAAAAGGAGAAAATCATATAAAGATGGGTAATCCCTGTTTAGATTTTGTGGGTGTGTGTTTGTGTAGACTTTCTTCCCTCCCTGTTTAAAAACTGTTTTGCTTTCTGTAAAGAAAGAACTATATGCCATGTGGTGAGATCTTTGCTCTACTCAACTCATTGTTTTCAATAAATATTGAAAAAAAAGATGTCATAGTTCTAAATTAAAGCAATAATATACCCAATTTGCAATAAAAAATTATCAAGTGAAAATGTACACATGGACTGGGCATGGTGGCTTACACCTATAATCCCAGCAATTTGGGAGGCCAAGGTAGGAGGATTGCTTGAGCCCAGGAGTTCAAGACCAGCCTGTAGCATAAGGAGACACAATCTCTATAGAAAATTAGAAATTAGCTGGGCACGGTGGTGTGCGACTGTCATCCTGGCCACTCAGGAGGTTGAGCTCAGGAGTTGGAGGCTACACTGGCTGTGATCATGCTGCTGCACTCTAGCCTGGGCAACAGAGTGAGATCCTGTCTCTAAAAATAAAACTAAAAAAATGTACACATACTAGTATGTCATTTCTGGGAGTGGGTGAGGTGAGGTAATCCCCCTTCACACCAGTTCCTTTTATGCACTTCTGGGGTTAGTGGCCCAACTAGGAGCAGATTCCATGAAAAGTGAGAATCCATATTCTCACTTCACAGGAAATTGATAACCTTGATAAAAGATAATCATCATTGTGGTGGTAATCATGAACATTGTGAAAAAATCTACAATACAGCCATCTCTCATTGCTCTACTGTCTATGTAATAGCACACACAGGATGGCAGGCCTTTTCTCCCATGGAGGCCTCAGGCTCTGTGCTTCTCAGGACCTTCTGATGTCTGTTAGCACACCTTGTTCTTATAGCAACCTTGTGAAATAGATGATTCACTGTGAAATCATCTATGATTTATATGTCAGATAAACTACTTACTGTATTTTAAATACATTATTTTTTCCTATCTGCACCTTAATATAAATGTTAACAGTGACTTCCTTTAGATGAATCCTATTTTTAGATGAGAAAGAAAGGCTTAAAACTGCGGTATTTTGATCTCCCTAATGTCAAATTTTCTATTAATTTTATATTTTTCCATAGTGCAAGCATTCCAGAGAGAACAGGAACTTTTATAGAAAAAAAATAATAAATAAAAAAGAATATTCTTTGGCCAAGAGCATTAAAATCAATTTTCTTTCAGGTGTATTTACAAGTGTTCAACCAGCTTCCTCAAGTGTATAAGCTATTCCTTTAGAGGAAGTGTGACATGTTTAGAAACTATGGGCCATAGGGGATTCATTGACACCGAAGTAAATTAATGAGTTAATGGATATGAGATCGCAAATGAAATTAGTCAGGCTAATTCAGGCGTGAGATAATCTGATTCATTGAGGAAAAGGAAGCTAGATGATATAAATCAGTAGTGCTCAGTGAAACATAAAAATAACATGTTTTTTAAATTCAAAAAAATAAAGTTATAGGACAAGAAAGTAATTATATTAACTAAAAGTCATTATTTTGAAGAATAAAGGTCACATTCTTCTTAGATCTGCATTTTTAAACTCAACATGATTTTTGCCTCCCTTCTACACCCAGGATACATTTAGTTGTGTCTCAAGACAGAGTTGGTTGCCACAACTGGAAATAATGGTAATTGTGCAACTGATATTCGTGAGTAAGGGCCAGGGATGCATCTTAACTTACTACAATACACAGTATAACTCCCCACAACAAAGAAAAATTATCTGGTTCAAAATGTCAATAGTGTTAAGGTTGAGAAATCCTGTATTAGATGAATGTATATATATATTTTTTGTATCAGGGACTCACTCTGTAGCCCAGGCTGGAGTGCAGTGACACAATCACAGCTCACAGCCGTCTTGACCTCCTGGGTTCCTAGGTTCAAGTGATCCTTACACCTCAGCTCCTGAGTAGCTGAGACTACAGGCATGTGCCACTATGACCAGCTATTTTTTTTTTGTAGAGATGAGGTCTCGTTATGTTGCCCACACTAGTATTGAACTCCTCAGCTGAAGCAATTCTCCCACCTCAGCCTCCAGAGTGCTGGAATTACAGACATGACCACTGCACTCAGCCTAATATTCTTCTTTTTAGTATTGGTACAATATTCAAAATCTTTTACCATTAATTATCACAAAAAATGTTTATTCAGAACTTTTAATATATTCCTCAAAACTTTGTGGTAAGACATACTGAAATAAGATGATTTGTAAATTTCCATTTTACTGTAAGAAAGCCTTTGATAAAAATCTATTAATGATCTAACACTGGAACAGGATGAAATAGTTGATATGCTGTAGGCAAATATATTGAGGTATGCATCTTACCAGAATGAGCTCTAAGAAGACTTCACAGGGGGCTAGGAAAGTGAGGGTCCCTTATTTACTGCCTTCATGGTCTGCGCACGTTAGCAAAGAGACAATATGTTTGCTTTAGCATCTCATAAGAAGGCATCCACTGGAAAAGATAGCGTAAGCAATCCCTCCTTATCTAACTATTCTCAACAAAGGTTTTGCTGAACCAAAGCTCTTGCTGCTCACATTTATATTTTATCTTTCATTGATTTTAATGTAATTGTAAGAGGTTCCAAGCACAAATCCTTGTGCCCTGTAAAATATTCATGCCAGTTTAGTTGAGTTGTGAGATCTGCTCTTTGCAAGGCTTAGGCTGCCTCCCCCCGAAAGACTGATCACAGCAGAGACACACATCAATGCCTACTGCTTCTCCAGTTCTGCCATGAGGGAGACTGCCATGCCTATGGCCCCTGTAGACTGTGCCTGGCCACGTTCTCTGTCACATGACCCTGCCACCCTGCAGTTTGGGAATGGAGGGTAGATACCTTATTCAAGAGCAGTTGATTCACAGGCAGGCAATCCACTTTTTGCCTGGCTCAAAAAGTTGAGATGGGCCCATAAGAGTCCCCTCTAGGGATATGGTATTGGTGAAAGAATGTGAGGCAAGAGCTGTGGGACCATGCACAAAGGCCAGGACATTGAATTAAGGCTGCACTGCTACAATGAGGTTATGAGAGAGGAGAGACTATGAATAAAAAGAGGAAATCAGCCTGTAAAGAAAGAAAGGAAATGGAGAAAAATGCAGAAAATAGCCAGAAGAGGCAGAGTTCATTGTTAGAGAATCAATGACCAAGTTCATGAAGACTTCATGTTCCTACTTCTTATTCTCCTGGGGTCTGGTCATGTCCCACACTTTAGCTCCCTAAAATCTCTCTTTGTATCATTACACCAAGTCCTACGTTCCTTGTTTTAATTTGATTCCCTCTTTACTTTCTCTAGACAGAAAAGACAGTAGTAAAGATGCTGATCAACAAAGTTATCAGTCTCGTAACCAATCATAAATATATATCAAAGGCCAAAGGAGACTTCAAACAATTATCTGGCCCATTTCCCTGAATTCAAAAAAGGAAGGTTTTATGAAGAATCCTAGACTTAGAAATGTCAAATGACTTTTTAAAAGGCAGACATATTTGGATTTGGTTTAGGTTTTGTTTACTCACCAGGAGAGTAAGGAAGAGAGTAAATATATATTTACCTTGTATCCAAACAATTCCATATTAAACACAACAAAAATTACCAAGAAAACTGACCTGGAGACTCAATGCATATGCTGGTAAGAAGTAACACTTCTTACAAAAATAGGGAAGAAAACTCATAACTCATAATCTCACAAACACAGGGTTTAGTGAAAAATGGCCTGATAAATAAATCAATTTAAACTGTAATTTCAATGAACAACAAAACACTTGTTTCCAATGGAACCCCCTGTCTCAATGAATGCTTTGTGTATCAATGTCACCATTAAGTACATTCTGAAACAGAAATTTCTCATTGTATCTTCCAGATTTGTTGTTAGTTTCTAATCTTTTATCTTTACATCATTTTTACATTATCTAGTGTTATGTGAAGTATTAATATATGTTTATTGATGGTTGGGCACAGTGGTCTATGCTTGCAATCTAGATAGATAGATTTCTTTGAGTTGGAGTCTCACTCTGCTGCCCAGACGGAGTGTAGTGGCATGCTCACAGCCACCTCAGCATCAACCTGCTCTGGTACTCTGGTGATCCTTCCGCCTCAGCCTTCCAAGTAGCCAGAACTACAGGCACGAGCTACCAAGCCAGGCTAATTTTTCAAAAAATATTTTTAAAAACTTAGCCAGGGGTAGTGGTACATGCCCATAGTCCCAGCTACTTGAGAGGCTGAGGCTGGAGGTTTGCCTGAGCCCAGGAGGTGGAGGCTGCAGTGAGCTATGATCATACCAGAGTACTTCAGTCTGGGTAACAGATTGAGAGCTTGTCTCTAAAATTTTTTAAAGGATGTGCTTGTTGTACTTATCCCTTAGCCATGCTTTGTTCCGGTAACTTTAAAATACATACTTCTTCATTACCAGTGTTGCCAAAGTCTATATTTTTATTTATTATTGATTTTTCTCAGCAGCTGTAGGCTAGTGTGTGCCTCAGGGAACAAAATCTTCTTTTACCGTTGTCTCATCCTAAATAGACCCAGTTGGTTTATCCATCTATAAAGTTAGACCTTTTGTCAGTCTCGTGTTCTGAATAATTTTAGAATTAATCAACCCAGTGAGTGAAGAAAAACACTTAGAGCTATGGTTCTATACCAAATGAGAGTCATCTAAAAAAAAAAAATCACCTGGGGTACATTATATAACATGCAGGGCATATATAGCACTGGCATGCCAACGAGACTATGCAGTTGGATTTTAAAAAATGAACTGCATGAGTCTCACTATACACAACTCTAGGACCACGTTAATATAGTACAAAGTTTTTAGCATTTGTCATCAAATATTTATTCTTGAAACTATAAAGACCCATTTTTGTTATAAATGTAAATGCCTTTTTTTAGGCCATGAATCCAATTTCTTAAAATGGATATGATAAAATTTAAGTTTCACTCAGTGACAATCTAAATGTCTGATATTCTGAGATCTAAAAAATCAGAAGCTTAAATAATTTGAGTTGTTTTCATCGTGAGAGACTGTAAAATACTGGGCCTGAGGTAGGGAACATTTTCTAGAAGCTTCTGAGTCAAAAGATCTTTAGGTTATTAGAATGACCAATTCATTCTGTCAACTGTTAATGGTTGTTTACTATATTTTAAAAATTGCATAATGCAAGAGGCTGAGAAGAAAAAGTTGAATAATATACATTCCTTCTCAGTTCTTCCATCAGCTCAGAAACCAGCTCCCCACATGAAGTTCCTTTCACTTCAAACACTTCAGAGAACACAGGGTGGTTCTACTTTTCTTCATTGGCATTTGCCTAATAAAGGAGGCAAGATTATTGAGTAGGAGGATATCAGTTTAACAAGCTCTTGCATTAGCCTAGAGAATATATAAGTCAGGGTTGACTTAACACAGCACTGAAGGGGAGGTGAAGGAGAGGAAAAAAACGTGTGGGATATTGAAGGCTGCACTTGGTGACGTTTTGATATGGGAGGCTAGGAGGAAGGTGAGATCAAACATAGCCATGGGGTTTCTGACCCGGTTAGGTAAATCGATGATGATAAGAAGAGTTGAAGATTGGGAGTTGAAGATGACTAGCTCATTTCAGATGGGTTTGTGTTATGGGTGGCAGTGGCACATGCACACAGAGGTGCCGAGTGAGTAGTTGTGGTCAAAACATAGGAAGACAGGGCTCAGGGAGAAATGTAGCTATGAGTCATGAGTGAGAGATGAAGTCATGGGAACGAATCAGCTCACCATGGAGACAGTGTCAGGTGAGAAGAGGATAGAGCCCCTGGGAAATTTGGCTCCAGGATTAGTCACTCACTCTTTTGAGCTCCCACAACACTCTTCTACTTTGATGGTAGCACTTATCTATTGTTTTGAAATTATTTCTCAGTCCCACTAGATGCTGGGTTCCTCAAGGACAGAAGTTTACAATCTGGGCTTTAATGGATAGTAGATGATCGAATGTGTGAGTGAAATGTGAAGTATTACTGTGGGTTTGAGGCAGCCAACATCAGCACTAAGTATGTTAGGCCTGAGTCTTCTCATTGCATTCCAGTTTTCTGAAAAATTGCATAACATAAAATTAGACACCATACATGAGGACTTTCAGATAACTAAAATAATTGATAATCCAGAATTTCTATTCTCTAGCAACTCAAGATTAATGGGTTTATAATTCTGGCTGACATAGGGAATTGATAAATTTCTGGGAGATGACAAGAGCATATGGCATTAAAAATAACTTAGAAGAATGAATTAATAATGACTTTATACAAAATTTTAATGTGTATATTTTGAGATATATCAAAGGATATTTTATTGATAGTTCCAGCAATTAGCAATTACTCTCATTAGTTTGAAAATATAAGGCTATTTATACTGAAGCTTTAAGAACGGATCTCTATCCAGTGAAACTTTGAGGCTCATTTTCAAGTAAGTCAATATTCAAAACAGCCAAATATTCAGTACTCAAAAATGGTAGGATAGGAAATGGAGGAGAAATGAAAAATAACCTATCTAGGTACAATGTGCACTAATAGGGGTGTTAGGTACACTTAGAGCCAAGATTTTTTCACCACTATACCAAGCCAAAAACCATTCATATCCCTAAAGCTATTAAAATACAGAAAATTACATTTAAAAACAACTAAACATTGAATTGGTGATTGATTCATCAAATGAATGATTCATAAACTTCACTCACATAAAAAGAACAAACACACACATAATGTCATATGACACACAAGAGTTTTTCCTAAGTTCATTAATTCTAAAGACTCATAGGCTATTGGCGTTTCCGTTTTTATCAATATCTAAGTAAGAGCAGAAATAGAATCAGATGCATGCAAGATCCAGTAGGGTACTCAGAATGTGGTAGTTTTGGCTGGCCGTCCTGAAGTGGAGTATGACTACACGACCAGAACCAATATGTGGCACGCATGGTCACCCAAGAAAGTAAGCTAGTTATGAAGCAAGCTGAACTGATAGAGGTATGTGAATCAGAATTAAATCAAGATTTCATCAAAACCCACACACCTTATAAGAGATGAAAAAAAATTCATGTATCATTTTCTAGCATGGGAAGGCAGTTTTCTCTTGTGGTTTGTGATCCTTTCATTTATATAGAGCTTATAAGGAGAAAGCTATCACTAGGATGCTAAGCTAGGTACTGTTTTATTGGAGGAGAATGAGGTTTCAAGAACTCAACTCAAGATACATAGGGTGGGAAAGAAAGGAATATTATGGGATACAGTAATATCTTTCTCAAGAATCAAGCAGCTCTGATATGTTCTAGAGCTTTTAGTCACCTTTTCAGTAAGAAATCTACTGGGCACATCTGGAAACCTTAATCTCTGACTTTCTAACAGAAAGAATAATTTTTATCAACTTATTCATCAAATTTAAAAAGATTATGGGTAATGGTTTCTTGGGGGTCCCTGAGGAGCTCTCAAAATAGAATGAGTAGCCAAATTATAATGTCAGAATGTTGACTTGATCATGTTCACCCTCTTACCCCTTCCCCTTTCTTCTGGGTACCATCCTGTATTTTTGAAAAAAACTTACTTTTCAGAGACAATTACAGTCAACACTCTGGTGACTTTCTCTTCTTCTTTCTGCCTTTTTAAAAGATAAGATCACTCTAAATACGCTGCTTTTTAATCACATGCATCATTACTTTTCACAGCTCTTTGTTCATCTGTTTACTGCTTATCACCTTCCCTCCTCCATCCTACTTTCTTTGACTAATCAATTAATAATTTTGTGAGTAACTTTTTGAATGCTTGCTCATTCTCATAAAATCATATAGGAAACACACATACACACATACATGGCTTTTGCCATTGTTTTGAAAAAATAGTATTATATTCACTTCTGTACATTTTTATTTTTTTAATTATTCAGCACATAAAAGTCTCCAACTCAGTGGGTGGAAATATAACTCATTCTACTCAATAGCTACATGGTATACTACAATATGGATGTACTGTTAATTATTCAATCATTATCCTATTAATGGTCATTGAAGTTGTTTTAGGGTTTTCTTTTATAACTAAAATAATGCTGCAATAAATCTCCCCCCTCCCCTCTCCTGTGTGTGCATATAATGGATTCTTATATCTTTTTTTGGCTTAGCTCACTTCATAGATAGCTTGACTTTCTTGGGTTGTCATGCTCACTCAAGATGCAATATAAAATAAGCACCAATATATGTGTATGTATGAGAGAGAGAGAGAGAATGCACAAGTACTAATGCTTTATTACATCTTTTGCTTTGTTGGATGCCATGCTCTGGAGCTTAATATGATAAGTGGATAAAATAAATAAAAATATACTATACATTGCTCCTTTGGTACTGTCATTTTCTAAACATTGAGCTAAGCCCAAATATGTAAAAAGAATCAAGTAAGGCCTTGAAGTCAGGTTTACAGAACCAAAGAGCTACATAAATACCCATGTTGACTATCTGCAGTGACTCAAACTCATTGTTTAAACTTTTGCTGGTCTTTGCCTGGGTCTGGCAGTTGCTGCTGGAGAGAAGGACCTTCACTTCTTTATATAATGAGATGAGAAAAAAAAAGAAAAAATTCTAGAAATGTCTTTGTGAGTGAAGAAAAACATGGTTTGTGATTTCTAAAGCCAACAATTTTGATAAACTTAATTTTCCTCTAATGTAGCTTCATAATCATCCTTACGACGTACCAAACATGTACATCTAAGTGTATTAAGGATATAGACTTGACCCAACTAGGCATGAAAACTCCTTCCAATGCCTAGGAAAACAAACTGAGCTATCAACTAAGTCTTTGGCTAAAATAGACATCCAGTATAATAATGAGATGTGACATTAGGAATCGGGAGACTTGGAATCTAATTTAAAGACTCACTGCTTATTAGTTCTGTGATCTTGGAGCAAATCTGTCAACTAGTATGAAACTCAATTTCTTTGCTTGTGTGATGGGCAGAAACACTATTAGCAAGACTGTTGGAATGATTAATTGCAATGCTGTATGTAATAGTCCTAAAAAACTTTTAAAACTCTAATTGAATAAATAAGAAAAATCAAGTAGGTTAAAACATGTAATAGAACAATGCTGTTCCTAATATATATTTTCATTCTTTTTGGCTAGATAATCAATTTTACCCAACCCCACAAATACTTAATAATGAGAACTGCCTTTTACAAATTTTTAGCTATGTGATCAGCTCTTTACTAGGTGCTTTCCATATATTATAGGATTTAAACCTTACAACCACCCTATAAAGTTGGAGATAATATCTCCCTTCTATAGATAAGATTCTAAGTTTAAGGAATGCCCAGAGTGACTCTTCTACAACATGTCAGGGCTGTGTTTTGCACTCTGGTCTGTCTGACTCTGATGTCAAAGTTCTTTTCACTGCATCACCTAACAAGCAATAATTTAAGTAGGTACCACAAACCCAACAGGTTTTCCTCCCAGGACATGGTTTTTATCTCTTGCCTAAGGCTGACGTCTGCCTTGCATTTTTATAGATGCCAATTCATCATTAACATTCAATTGCAGTGTAGACTTTTCTGTCCTCTCTGATGTTTTATCCATGAATTCTCCTTCATCAGCTGGTGATGGTAATAAATGCTGCCGCCATGTTCTTATTTGTGTACCGCTGACATCCCCATGGAATGTTAAACACAATCAATTGTTCATCACTGCCCTGGACAGCTCTTCAGATGTTAGCGGAGGGAAAGTCAACAATTTTGTTCTATGGTAATCCTCAAGGAGTACAAGGAGGAGTGGAATAAATTTCTTTTGGTAGGATGGCTTTCACTCTCAGAAGCTTGCCAAAGTATTTTACCACTTCCAAGTAAAAGCCTCATTAATCATTAGTTATGGTAGCAACTAAACTTCCTTTCTAGGAATTATTTGTAAGTGACAGTAAGATAAAAGGCAAATACCGTAAATGTGTAGAGGCCAAGGACCTCTTAATTTAGACTGTATGGGCATAACAGTATAGAATAAGTGGAGGAAAAAAAATGGTTGAGGGACTAGCACAAAGCCAGCATCATGCTGAATAACAACACTATCCTGGTCCCAGGTCAAATTCTGCCCACCCACCCTGCACACTGGTCCTCCATTTCCACTCCATTCTCAGAGAATGGGCTATCATCCATATCATTGACCAAACCAGAAATTAAGAGTCTTTCTTGACTTTTTTCCCTTTCCCACATTCCATATTAAACAAATCAACACAACCTGGCATTTCTATTTCATTAAACTTTCTTTTCGTTCTGTCTACAGTTACTACTATCTAGTTGCCTCCTTTTTTCTTACCTGATTTCTGGCTCCTAATTAGCCATCTCTTTCTAGTATTGCTTTTCCCTAATCCATTTGTTGTATGGTAGGTTAAGTGGGACTTAGATCTTTGTTAAGATTGCAGACATAACTATGTTGCTGCTAAGCTTAAATTTGCTAAAGCTCCTCAATGTTATAAGGACAAAAATACAAATTATTTGAGGGCAGATACTACCTTCCTTTATTCCTATCTTAATTTTCCTATCTTACACTTTTCCCATCTCACTGTTCCTATCTTAAATTTTGAATTTTTTCTGCTTTTACCCTCTCATTCAGTCACCTTAGTCTTTTTCTCAGTCTCTCAAAAACACCTTTTCTTCTGCTATCAAATCTTCTTGGCCTGGAACACTCATTACTCCTTTGCCTGGCTACCCCTTAATAATGCTCATCTTGGAAGCCAAACTACACCTTTTTCTTCCTTGTCAGGAGCCAGAAAGTCTGACTTTGACCCCTCCTGACTACTCCCAGATTACTCTATGGAAGAAATTGGCTGGGTGTTCTGTTTCCTCCACTGGCCTCTGAACTTCCCAAGGGCCTGTCTATCTTGTAGTATCCCAGTGCTGCGGACAGGACCTGCAGTTGAGTGAACACCCAACTACTATTTGTTGAATGAATCAACAATGGATTGGGGTTGGGAAAATCCAAAGATAGATAGCCCAGTTAAGAAACATCAAAAATTGTAATGGAGGTGAAACATGGTATCAACCTGAATGGAGGCAGAGAAAGAGGAGGCTATTTAAGAAGAGGACAGAGATAACAACAAGGAGAAGGAGTAGAATGGGTTTAAATTGGTTGCTGTGGATATGGGAGACGAAGAAAAGAATGTAAGTACTAGTGGAGGACCAAATTTTAGAAAAATGAAATGATGCATTTGGGATGAATATTAATTTGAAGTGCTTGAAGTAGAGATATAAAGGGTACCTTTACCAAGGTGTAAATGATGTCTAAGACTCACTTTTAGACTTTTTTTTTTTGCATTTTTACTGTGCTTTATACAACCACTAGGGGAGATGTATATGTTTCAAAGTTAGGCATTGGCAACAAAAGTGGCCTAGAAAAAGACATCACCCTATATAACTTACCATCCAGCCAATCAAATTCCTAATAAAATTTTGTAGTCACACTCCAAAAAATTCCTCTTTAGGATACTTAAAATGTATTAATTTAGTCACATTCTAAATATTTATATTATATAATAACTTTTCTAAAAATATTACCTTCAAGAAAAGTCATGAGGGAAACTTGGTTTGTTGAGATTGAACCTGAGGGTTTAGAAATGTGATTTTGATTTTTGGCAAGTCAAAATCACAGAAAGTGAGCTCTTTTTTCTAGTAAAAAGAGCAGCTGGACCTAGATCAATGATTCACATACTCAGTGCACATAAATGCCTCCTGGATCACGTGGACCACTGAATGTGGTCCTGAAATCTACATTTCTTGGGCGGATGCTCCCAAGGAGATTAATATGCTATTAATTTCTCATGTCATTATTTGGGAATTAATTTGAGAATGGCATGGGCATTCCATAAGGGTCCTTCAAAATCCTAAATGAGCAATGGCTATGCTTTCCATAAGCCAATGAAATCTGCTGCTGACTTCATTTATAATGTCATTTTCTATTTTATCAATTTCCACTTATACTCTCTTTCTAATGAAGCAAAAGGAATGCAAGCCTGAAAATTTATCTGATTGTTATTCTATGATAACACATTTTCATGAATACCAAAAAGAGGAAAAATGGAAAGGAAGAGAGAAAACAGAGGGGAAGAGAAAGGAGAAACTTTTATTATCTCTACTTTCTGGTACTGTGTGTTTCTCTGTCTTTTCAACTTACTTCTGACTTTTCAAATTTGGTTTTAAAACATGTAAGCTCTAGATGATATGGAAAATTGAATCTCCAGCTCAGACAGGAGTAGAAATCAAGGACTGGCAAGTAAGGTGGCCACTAAAATGATATCTGCAAAAGTCATGCAGAATTTTATTTTTGAAAAGCAGCTTGAGTTCTCTCCAATCTTCCATGTCTCATCTGCGGCTGTTTTCCCATCCTGAAGGCAGGAGAGCTTGAAGGACAAGAGACATCTATTACAGAAATGGCATTAGGAGCCTTTGGGAGGGAAAAGAAAAAAGCATTTTTCTATCTGCATGGAGCAATGTATATTTTGGTACAGTGTTAAAAATCCTCAAGCGATTTCTCTCATGTCACAAGTTTAAAGAGTTATCTATGAATGAGTCAGCCTGGGGGTTGCCATGGTAACAACTCCCATCTCTTTGGAGCCAGCCCCTCTGATGTTGCCACTGAAAAATACCTTAGTTTCAGAAGTATCCAGAGTTCCCATTGCATTTAAATATTCATTATGTTATATATGCATCCTCTGATTTCACAAGATTACCTGATTTGAAATTATTTTTAGAGATCTATAAATAGGCATTCCATGTTGTGCTCCTTTCTTCCACAAAATGAAAAAAGTTCATAAAATTCTTTCCTATGCTCATAGCACAATATTTCTCTCTCTCTCTCTCTCTCTCTCTCTCTCTCTCTCTCTCTCTCTCTCTCTCTCTCCCCCCCCCTTCTTCTCTCTCTCTTCTCCCTCCTTCTCTCCTTCTCTCTCTTCATCTTCTTTCCTGGGTGTAAGTATATATTACACATGTATGTGTATGTTAGTGTCCTTCATATTTGAATCTTTGAGCAGGATACTTGGGACAGCAATCATAAACCTCAATTTTCAAAAGAGTAGTTGAAAATATTGTGGGTTTGCTACATTGCTACCACACATGAATACAAACAATGCTGTCATTTAGTACGGAGTCACTATGAGCAGCATTTGTGTGGTTTACTAATTTATATTCCAGGGAAGATCTGAGCAGAAGGCAATGCTTATAGCTGCCATACCTTCAAAAAGAGAAGTCTGGACTCTTCTTTGACAAGAAAGGTTTTCAGTAATCTGGCTTGATCTACTTTACTACATCTTTTTTCCCTTAACAACTGGCTCGCTCAGGCTCACCCTGTGACAGATACAAAGAACTATTCGCTATTTCTTTAACATCCTTGTAGTTCCTATATTTCTGTTTTATTTACTTATTTATTTATTTTGAGTTGGAATCTCACTCTGTTGCCCAGACTGGAGTGCAGTGGCTGCTCCCGGCCACTGTAACCTCGACCTGCTGGGCTCCGGTGATCCTTCTGCCTCAGCCTTCCAAGTAGGCTGGCTGATTTTTTGATTTATTGTAGAGATGAGGTCTTGTCAAGTTGCCCAGGCGGGTCTCGAACCCGCAGGCTCAGGCAATCCACTCACCTCAGCCTCCCAAGGCACGGGATTACAGGCTGAGCCACCGAGCCCGGCTTATTTCTGTTTTAGGTTGAATTTTTTGTCCTGTTCTTGAAAGTCAAACTCCTACTTATTTACAAGACCCAAGTCGATTCCAGTTTATTCAAAACCTTTCCCAATCCCCACTACATACCAAATTAATATCCCTGTTATTTTGCAACTTGTTACTTTGCTAATGTCTCTCTACTATAGCATTTATACATTCTTCTTGGCATGTGTGGTCATAATTTAGCTATTCATCTGTCTTCACATTTTGTGCTGTCAAGGGTGTGGCCCATGTCTCATTCTTCTTGTGCATATGTTTACCCTTATCTCTGAAGCAAGCATGAAAAACCATTAGGTGTGATGATTCCCCTAAAATCCATTGCTGTTCTGTGCTTTCTGAAACAGTAGTAGTCTAGTATCATGACACAAGTGTAGGATTTGGAATCAGATCGATCTGAATACAATGCCAGGTTTTTCTATGACTAGCTTTGTTACCTAGTCACTTAACTTCTTTGAGGTCTAGTTTTTTCATCCATTAAATAGTAATTAATTGAAATGATGTAACAAAGAACTTAGCACAGCACTTAGTATACAATCATGTGTTCAACAAATTGTAGCCATTTCTACTGCAAATATAACTCAGGGATACTCCAAGATGTTGCTCTATTTTAATTGTTCTCAAAATACCACTGGACATCCCTTTTTTGATTGACACATGGAATAACCCACTGAGGGTATGACATGTCCACAGCTACTCTTTTTTTTGGTACGTATTTGACCATACTTTGGTCAAATTACTTTCCCAGACTAGCCACAACTCTCTGATGTAAAGAAAGGATTTATATAGACTGGGCAGCGGGCTATGATTGGTCTTGAATAGTCTTTTCATTATATATGGTCTGTATGATACAGACTCTCTTGAGTTTGAAGGTTAGACACACAGAAGGGCACAGTTGGTAGCATGGAGCAGAGACAGAGAGGAAGCAGTTTGTAAAAAAATTTTAAAAAAGAAGACTATTACTGGTAAAAGCGGGGGAATCAGGAATGCTTACAGATAAAAAGCAAAGACAATGAGTAACTGAGCCATCTGATGGTAGAGAAAAAAGAAATAAAGGTACTGAGTTATTTCAGTTCCTGAGACTCTCTAGAGTTAGTGCTGGATCCTGAGTTGGGTCCGAGTTCTCAGAGAAGCCCGGTCGTGTAAGTACTAGGACTGATTCAGTTCTTACAGATGCCTCCATGTCTTCTCAACTAAAATAGTAGGAACACAACTACTCTCTACAACCACCTACTGGAGGATCTCAGTATTGCTGACTTAGACATGTTTACACTTTGCCACCTATCCCAGGGCAATCATTTATTCATCTATCAACTATTTTTTGAGGAGGTACAATGTGCCAGGCACTCTGTTAGGTTAGTAACTCCAGGAAAAGTCACTTCCTCCATCCTCTCTGCTTTCTATGCCTTATTATTAAACTGTAGACTACATTGCATTCATCTAGTTATATGTCCACACTCCTTCATGGACTACTCACAAGGCAGGGTTTATGTCTTGTACCATGTCATACACAATGTCCAGAGTATAATACGTAGTCACTGACAATGTTGGATGTCTGCATAGATGAGTAGAGTGATCAAAGTGTGCTAAAGAAACTAATCAAACAGTGCTAAGTGTAACTTCTTGGTAACACTGATACAATTTTTGGAAAAGCAGTATAGAGGGTCTTATGATGGCTTGACTTACAATTTTTTGACTTTACAATGGTGTGAAAATGACACATTCAGCAGAAACTGTACTTCAGGGTCTGAATGTTGATCTATTCCTGGGCTAGCGCTATGTAGTGTGGTACTCTTTTGCAATGCTGGGCAAAAGCCAGCCTCAGCTTTCAGTCAGCTATGCGATTTTTCCCAAATATAGGCTAATGTGTTTTGAACACCTTTGAGGAAGGCCAGACTAAGCTATAAAGTTTGGCAGATTAGGTGCATTAAATGCATTTTCAATTTATAATATTTTAAATTTACAGTGGGTTTATCAGGACATAACCACATTGTAAGTCAAGGAGCATCTATATGTAATATAGATATCAATCGTATTTCATTTCTAGCTATGCATTTGTGAGCATCCTTCCCTCAAACTTGCGTTAATTGATTTGTCATAAGAATAAGCATTGTTTCAAGTTCAGCATACCTGAGCATATATCCATATGGCCCATTTATTAAAGTGTTTAACTCATTAATACTCAAAGATTAATTTTGCTCTTAGTACAGCATATCTGGTGAGATCCTTGGCATTATCAAAATTAAGACTTGAGGCAGGTGTCTCTGGTATTTTATGGAAACTATTTTATTTTTTTGAGTTGGAGTCTCACTCTGTCACCCAGACTGAAGTGCAGTGGCACGCTCCTGGCCACTGCGGCCTCGATCTGTTGGGCTCCGGCAATCCTTCCACCTCAGCCTTCCAAGTGGCTGGAACTACAGGCGCATGCTACCACACCCGGCTAATTTTTTATTTATTGTAGAGATGAGTTCTCGCTAAGTTGCCTGGGCGAGTCTCGAATCCGCGGGCGCAGGCAATCCACTCACCTCGGCCTCCCAAAGTGCTGGGAGTACAGACTGAGCCACCAAGCCTGGCCTATGGAAACTATTTTTTTTTTTGCGTTGGAGTCTCACTCTGTCGCCCAGACTGGAGTGCAGTGGTCGCTCCTGGCCACCGCAGCCTCGACCTGCTGGGCTCCGCCTCAGCCTTCTGAGTAGCTGGAATTATAGGCGCGCGCTACCACGCCCGGCTAATTTTTTGATTTTATTGTAGAGATGAGGTCTCGCCTGCCCAGGTGGGTCTCGAACCCGCGGGCTCGGGCAATCCACTCACCTCAGCCCCACAAAGGCGCGGGATTACAGGCTGAGCCATTGAGCCTGGCTTAGAAACTATTTTTAAATACAATGTCATAGAGGGCACAATTATATACTTATGATCCTTTTAGTTTTGTCCACTCAACAATATCAAGGAACAATGGCGAATTCCCCTCATTTGTAACTCTCTTCAGATAATAAAAAATGAACATTGACTTTAGACTCTTAAGAATAGAAACCTGGTTTTACTTTCTAATGGCTTTTATTGTATTTAGTTGTAGACTATATTATTCCATGAATTTGATTATAAGATTTGTTAGTGAGAGGATTCCTGACAAGTTTTCAAATAGAGAAATAACCTTCAAGATACTGTAAGTATTGCAACTTGTGTCCAGAAGGAAGCCTTGACCTAGTTAAGTACCTTTACCCAAGGTACTTATAAAGTGGGAAGGACTAGAATTAACAAATTTTAGCATAATCAGTGAACCAGATACTTTTAAAAACAGCTTGATTGAAGTATAACTGTACATATTTAATGCAAACAATTTGATGAGTTTGATGTTATACCCATAAAACAATCACCGCTGTTAAGGAAATAGACATTTCCATCACCTCTAAAAGTTTCCTTCTGTCCCTTTGGGGTGTCTTGCTCTTGGCTTTGTGGTAAAAAATCAAATGAGATATACCTAATTAACACATTTTAGGTGCATAATACATATTGTTGAATAAAGTTTCAGTTCTGCAAGCTGAGTGAATTCTATGCTACACACCTTGCTATCTACTTTCCAAACATTATCCATAAAAGCAGATGCAACAATATGAAGACTGAGACTGAGAGAGATTAAAAAAGGCTAGTGGCAAATGTCTGCACTGATCTTGAAACCAGATCTTCCCGACTCCAAAGTTGTGCACTTTTACACCAGACCTCCTGTCTGTAAGCTGATTGGTGGCCCCAAAAATGATATACCCAAGCCCTAACTCCCGAAACTTGTGAACACACCTTGTTTTGGAAAAAGAATTTTGCAAATGTTAATTAAGTTAGGGCTTTTGTGATTAGATAATTCCAGGATACTCGAGTGAGCCCTCATGCCAATGACAAGCATTCTTATAAGAGACATGGGGGAGAATCACACAAAGAAAAGACAGGAAGGGTTGTGCAGATTAAAAACAAGATTAGAGTGATGTGGCTACAAGCCAAGAAATGTCTGGAGCCAACAGAAAAGACAGGGAATGATTCTACCCTAATGCCTTCAGAGGAAACCAATTTATCTTGTTTTAAGCCACTTTGTTTGTGGTGACAAGTTATTGCAGCCACAAAAAAATAATACACTTTCTAATGTTGTTCTTTTGAATTTTAGGTCATTTTTGGAAGATTCACAAACATAGTCACTCAGTCAGTCTCATCAATAATATTTCAGTACTTACAATTATAGATTATTCTATGCAGAATATAGAATTTATCAGGTCCTTTCCTTCAGTATGGTCAGGAAGAACAGATAAATCCACATGAAACAACTAATGAAAAGCATTTATTCATATATTTATGGATATTTATTCAGTGCTTATTCTGGAGCAAAGATAGGTTTAGGTACTGAGGATGCAATTATGAGCAAGATAGAAGACTTTTCTGGCCTGGTGCAGTGGCTCATGCCTAGAATCCCAATACTTTTGGAAGCCCCAGGTGGGAGGATTGATTGAGCCCAGGAGTACAAGACCAGTCTAGGCAATATAGCAAGACCTTGTCTCTACATAAAAATTAAAAAATTAACAGATGTGGTGGCATGCATTTGTAGTCCTAGCTACTTGGGAGGCTGGGACGGAAGGATAACCTGAACCTAGGAAGTCGAGGCTACAGTGAGGCCTGTTCATACCATTGTCCTCCAGCCTGGACAACAGAGTGAAACCTTATCCCCAAAAAAAAGAAAAAAGAAAGAAAGAAAATTTCTCCGTTTTCATAATAGCTAGTTCTGAGTCCTAAAAAAGGAACAAGCTTAGTAGGTTAGAGGAACAAAAAGAAGCTTCACATATATTAAGCATTTCAACAGATGAATTGGTCTGTGACTAATCACCCAACTAGCATTTAAAAAGAATATTTAGAATGTGCTGATCAAAAGACAGCATTAGATTGTTTTAATATGCAAATACAGATACCAAGTCACAGGGTCAATCTGACCCAGCAATGAAGTAGGTGATTGCTTGTGGAGTTAGACATGATGAATACTTGCAAAATGCTTTCTCCGTTATCCTCATGGTTTACTTCAAAATCCTTTTCAAACTGTGTGTGTGTGTGTGTGTGTGTGTGTGTGTGTGTGTGTGTGTGTGTGTTCCTCCTGTCAAGATAGAGCAATCAGCAGAAACTCTTGACATTTTAGGACAGAGTGTCCTATGAGAGAAAGAAAACAATACGGGCCAAAAAAAAGAAAGGCCACCTCTGAATACACATTTTATACGGTCTGCAATGTGCCTGATATCAGTGCTGTTGGAAGGACATTACTCATTCACATGGCATCATCTTAACATAAGAGAGAAAATGTGGCACCTTCTTGGTGTCCGGTGCTGACCTGCCAGCCATTAGTGGAGGAAGCATCGTAGCTTGCTGCTTTTGTCCCATCATCTCACGGGAAAGTCATACTAGAGTTCTGCTGCTACAAGCATTGTGACAAGGTTTCTGAATGCAGTTCACAGTGTATCTCTAGTTTATAATGAGAAATGCACCCACAATTCTGGCTCCAAGCAGGAAGGTCAAAGAAATCATGCTTTGCGTGAGGACCCGGTGAGTGTGATTAGAGATAATTTCAGTGGAAGGGAATTGAGTCTTGGCATTGTCAAAATAAGGATTTGAGATGTCTCTGGTATTTTATGGAAACTATCTTTTAATACAATGTCGTAGAAGACACAATTATATACTTTATGATCCTTTTAGTTCTGCTCAGTCAATAATATCAAGGAACAACAGTTAATTCCCTCATTTTAAATTCTCTCCAGATATGCAAAAATGAACATTGATTTTAGACTCTTTTAAAAAAGTTTTCAAATAAAGTTTATTAGAGAAAGGAGAAGGAAAAGACAGGGTGACATGCCAGAGCTGGCACAGGCAAAAAAACCCACCCAATTTCAGACTTAAGAATAGAAACCTACTTTAATTTCTAAGGGGCTCTATTTAGTTGTAGACTGTACTACTCCATTAATTTGATTATAAGATTCAATAGTGAGAGGATTCCTGAGAAGTTTTCAATGAAACGAATAACCTTGGAGATACTGTAAGAGTTACAACTTGTGTCCAGAGGAAGCCTTGACCTAGTTAAGTATCTTTATCCAAAGTGCTTACAGAGTGAAAAGGAACGTAAAAGATATATTTACCCTATAACATTCAAACGAATGCAAAGAAGGATACTGAAAATCACTGACTACTTTTCCCATCCCAGGCACTTCTTGGTAATGTATTTACTTGGGTATCATCCTGGATTTTGTCTTTTCTTCCTTCACCCATGCTTCCCACATGCAATCAACTATCAATTTCCTTCATTGATAACTTCTAAATACACTTCAAGTTTATCACCTTCTCTCCTATTCATCTTAGTTTGGGCCACAACTCTTTCTCTTCTGAATAACTGGATAATTCGAACTCATTTCCCTGTTTTTAATTCACTCACCCCTCCAAACTCATTTCTCCCAACTCATGATGGTCTTAATAATTGTGTCCTAACATGAGAGTCTGATCATGTCTCTTTTTTGCTTAAATGGCTCCCCATTGCTCTCAGGATTCACATTTCTAGACATGATTTTTCAGACCATGTAGGATCTGTTCATATGCCCATCCTCATCTCTCATTTCTCTCCCTATCTTGAACTCTGTTTTATAGACATGAAATCGTATTTGTCATCTATTAAAACTCCTAGGCTCAAGCTATCCTCCTGCCTCAGCCTCCTAACATGCTGGGATTATAGGCATGAGCCATTACGCCTGGCCTAAACCATGTTCTTCTGAAGCATTCTCTCAGGCTCTCACACATTAGCTTTCAGCATATGTATACCTTCTAGCACTTCTGCACATCTTCGCCTTTGCCCCAGCCCAGCTTGAGCTGTCTGCACATGCCTCTTCTCAACTCTCATTATTTAGTAAGTTGATGACATGAACTTTGATGTCCCTTTATCTGCAGATAATTCCTTTACCTCACAAGACTGGAGGCATGGTTTTAGCATGCTGTGCTTACCTATATGCTAGCATTTATTGAAATTGCCTCTTTCCTTAATATCTTCCCTCTACAGTGTAGGATCCTTGAGGGAAGGCATTCTATTTTATTTACCCATGCTTCCTAGCATCAAACTGATAGTGGGTCCATAGTTATTGATTCCCAAAAATATCCTTTGAATTAATTCATATATGACCCGGACAAACAAAATGCCATTTCCATGGGAGGATGTGATTATAAAGTCTGCTTCCATGTTAGCTGAGTGTTTGTTGCAGACTCATCTTGAGAGTGTTAGTCACTATCACTTATTAACACATGGTCTTGGGGTGATGTTTGCAATAGTTATTTAGATTTAGTGTGATTCACCCTGAAATTAATGGGTGGTGTGGTCTCTAGGGAACAAAAAGTATACAAGAAACTAAGTTCTTTGGTGCCACTTAAGTATAATTAATAAAGAGATCAAGTGTTTCAGAGAAATGGTTACCAACTTCAGAAAATCAGGAAAAAAATGCAAACATTCATAAACTAATACAGGCACATGCATGAATCAAGATAAAAGGAGTAGATTAAAATAGGACAAGAAATGAATTTCATAGTCCATAAAATATAATATGTATTATGGCTACTGCATATTTATAAAATACGAGTGACCCAGCACCCCTAACCCCCGTTGATAGGACAAGGAGGAGATATCTGACCTTGGATGAGACAACTAGCTACTTTCTCCTAAAATTCTAATTTAGATAAGGAAATTACAGTACTTTGGGACATGTAGACTTCAGAAGAATGAAGCAGACAGACAGACAGGAGTGATGATAAGAAATGGAGGAGTCCTGTCAGGTGCAGTGGCTCACACCTGTAACCCCTGCACTTTGGGAGGCTGAGGTAGGGGGATCATTTGAGCCCAGGAGGTTGAGAACAGCCTAGGCAGCAGAGCAAGACCCCATCTCTACAAAACATATAAAAATTAGCCATGCATGGTGATGTGCACCTATAAACCCAGCACTTTGGGAGGCCAAGGCAGGAGAGGAGAATCACTTGAGTCTAGGAATTTGAGACCAGCATGGGCAATACAGTGAGACCTTGTCTCTACAAGAAATAAATAAATAAATTAGCAGAGTGTGGTGGTGTATAGTCCCAGCTACTTGGTAGGATCCCCTGAGTCCAGGAGGTTGAAGCAGTAGTTTGCTATGATCAAGCTACTACCCTCCAGCCTGAGCAACAGAGGGAGACTCCAACTCAAAAAAAAAAAAAATTGATAAAAGGAAAAAGAAACAGAGTGATCCTGATGCATTTCTAGAATCTTTTTTCATTCTTCTTCTGAGGTCCACTATAGTCCTATCCTTAGTGTTTGACATCCTTGTACAGCAATATTAGTTTTAGTTTAGTTTGCATGTCTGTTTAACAACTATAGCATCTTCAAGTTGATTGGTACCCATACTATATTAGTTTTAAAATGTTTTCTACCCTCCAGTCTTAGGACCCTGGGAGTCAATTCTGATATTTTAAATATCTTTCCCACAAACACTCTGAGGAATTGTAGACAACACATTTGATATACAATCATTGAAGGAATATTTAGGCAATTGGCAAGAAGGCTGCAATGTGGGAGTTGTTAAATATTTTGAATATCACATATGTCTCTATATTTATATAGTAAATATCCCCTTTTTTTGATAAACTAGCTTAAGTCAGTTCTGCTCTTGTGGAACCAAAGATCTCTGACCATATAGGAAAGATCAAAGAAATAATAGGCATATGGTATATGTGACCCAAAATACTGGAAAGGAAGATGGTTCCTTCTATGGTGGGAGTTAAGAAAAAAGTACTGGACAATATGGAATGTCAGAGCTAAGTAACTCATAGTTTGTGTGCTTCAGTTACCCATTTGTTTTGCACGTCACTGCCAAGGTGGTATTTATACCTCATACCTGACAAATGTTATCATTGCTAAGATAATTCTGTCCTTTCTTTCAACACACACGCAAAAGAGATAAGAGCTCTTTTGGGGTTTTCTAGATTTTCCTAGTACCTAACCTACTTGGAAGGCATTCATACTTCTTCCTCTAGCTATTAAAAATCTTACGTTTGTACCAAGAGAAGTCATCAGAGAATTGTCTGGTTTGATCAGAAATGTTTGTCTCCAGTAAAACTGATCTTTCTCAATTACACTTCCTTATTATGCCCTCAAACCTGATATAAAATATCAAATAAGGAAAAAGCCAGACAACAATTTTTATATTGTAAAGGTACAGCATATGTTATATCTCACAGTGTTCACAAGATTTGTGTTTCTCCTCAAGGCTTATTTTGTCCTTACATGTTCTGGCAATCTTGTGGTTTTTGTTTTGTTTTTATTAATTTGTTTTAGCTACCAGGAAAGTTGAATTGCAGCTTCCTCCCCAGCTATAGTGTCATTCAGCCTGCATTTCCATTTGCTATTCTTACCTCTGCAGGCCTACCTTTATTTTTCTGTAGCCCAGATTAATCATTTACTTAAATTTTTAAATTACATGTTATTGTTGTTTCTTTCACAGTCTTTGTGAAATGCACTAAAGCCTCCCAAGTATGGTCTATGGCTACAACATCAGTAGCACATGGGAGTTTGTTGGGAATGCAGAATTCCAGGTCCTACCCCAGACCTACTGGATTTTCATTTACTAAGACCCAGTTGATTCATATTTAAATTAAAGTTAGGGACACTGCAGTAAAGCATTAAGAATAAACTAATACATTTATCTAAGCAAGTGGTTCAAATAACGTACTGGTTACAATTCTGTCCATTTCAATCTGCCTTAAGCCACTTGGGGAGTTAGTTAAAAACAAATATACCTAGTCCTCATCCTCAGAGTCCCTGATCCAGCAGGGCTAGAATGAAACCCCAAGTCAATTTTGCCAAGCTCTCCAGGTGATTAGGATGGAAATGACAGGCTTAAGTCCCAGAGATCTTTGCTTTCTCAAGGATACAATTTCAAAATATCAGTACCTAATGTAAATCAATATAGAGCTTCCTTGTTTGTTTTAGGTGGATAAATAGAGGTGAATAAATAATGTAAATATATTGGTTGATGGTGATTGAAAGTGAAAGGACAGAGATGACGTGGCCCCTGCAGCCTACACAGACTCTTGTCTGGAGGCCTTTGTTAAATGTTCGTTGAGTCCGGAGGAACATGAGAAATGGTGTGTTTATTTACAATTGGGAACCATTTTCGAGACATCCCTGTCTCAAAACCTGTCCTTTCCAACAAAACATACTGAGATCTGTATAAAGGGTTCAGAATCTGCTGGGAGAGTGAAAGATTCATAGTCCTGAACAAAATGCTAAAATTTAATCTGTTCTCGGTAGAGAAACCAGGTACACTAGGAGATGAAGATAGGGTAGAAATGACTGGAGCACATAAGAGGTGGAGTGGGAGGATGTGAGAAAAACAAACTCACCTGTCTAAAATCAAAGAATGGACACAGAGACATGGAGTGCAGCAGAAGCAAGACTTTAATGGCAGTCTTGTAAGACTGGGTATCTGGCCGGCAGGCACACCAAAGCAGGAAGAACCAGCACTTTTACTCCTAAAATGCACATCCCTTTCCTGGCTCCTCATTGGAGGAATATGCAGAAGTTACAGGCTCTCCTGCAGAATGCCTATGTGACATATTTTGATTGGCTTATAGAATCATTTCATTTGTATGTTTTATTTGCTGATTGGCTTACAGAATTACCATTCTTATTGGATCCCGCCAAAAGTTTAAACATGAAGCCTGCCAAAGTAAAAAGCTGTTGAAAAAGAAGCACAAAGAAGTTGGTGAAAAGGAAACACAAAGAATCAACAAAAGAGAAGCACAAAGCATTTAGACACCATCTTGAGAATCCAAGATAAGTCAGGCTCCAATTTGAAAATAAATCACCATTCTATCATAGTTTCACTTTCATCCCAAATGTTTGGGAACCACTTATTGAAGCTATTTGGGGTGAATTAGTTAGGCTTCCTTTAATTTCCGTGGTAGAAATCCAACTCAAACTAATTTAAATTGGATAAGGAAATTCACCTATTGGCATGAAGATTGCCAAAATGAGCCTTTCTTATTTCAGGCTAGATCTGAGTGTCAAATGGCATCAGAATTCTGCCTCCTCTGTCTCACAGCTTTCCACATTTGTCTCCATTCTCTGGATCTACAGCTATCCAAATGGTTGCTATGTGGGTAATTAGAGACTCAGTTCCACATGCCTGAGAGACGGCTTCTAGCTGCACCAAGAATATGATGTCTTTATAGCTTCTCCCAAAGAAGAGTAGGTTTTTCCTGACAGCTCTGGCAACAGTCCCTAGGAAGACTTTCAATGGCCTAGTTTTTTTTGTTTTGTTTTGTTTAAGATGTGGGGTACAATTCAGGATTAGGTATACAAATGTTCATTATGCAGGTACTCTTGTTGATGAGGTGTTCCCCCTCCCCCAGCAGTTCCCACTACTGCCAATCCCTTTCTTATAGTATTATAATAATTATTCAAGGTCCACTTATGAGTGAGAACATACGGTACTCTGTTCTTTGTTTCAATGGTCAAGTTTTGATAATGTGCTTTTGTCTTAAACAATCACTCTGGCTAGGTAGAGAAAGAACTCAGATTGGTTCAGACTTGGGACATGCCTGGCCTTGAGATTTGAGGGGTGAAGTCAACCCCTATAAGAGCCACACAGACTGAACAGTGTTGCTGAGGGAAAGGAGCAGGCAATCATCATAGAGAAAGAGGTTCTGGACAAACACCTCTATGTCAACAGTGATAACAGTGGTTCAATATCTTACCATACTAATAAATATAACCACCTTCAAGACATTGATTCCAAATCTAACTTGTGTTAATAGACATACTCCTCCTCTCTTTTATTTTGAAACATCTGCATTACTCCGGTGGCCCAAATGAGTACACTTATTACTTCCCTAAATGTCCATCAGGGATTGTCTCAAGAACTGAAGACCACAGAGTCTCATGGAGAGTTAATGATAAGTTGTAACTTGCCATTCAAACCACTTTCAATACCTACTCACCAAACACTACTATTGTTACAGAAACCTTTTTCTTATTTTTTCTAGACAGCTCACCTTAACACATTGGAAATAGCCACTTTAACCACAACTGCTTTGGTATACGTGAATATTTTTATTTCTGTAAGTTTGGGGTCAAATTAGTGTTTGTATTCCTTTGTTTATATAGATCTATAATGGATTATCACAAATTGAATTTATTTTAGTTAAAAAAGTTTCCTAAGGTTTAATCTGATTTTTCCTGGTTTTACTTATTTAATTGTGGTCCAAATTTTAGTAGAATTGGCAAGAAAATTGACACAGTAACCAAATGTCTTAAATTCTTGCCATTAAGTAAGAATAGTTGACAAGCATTTGGTGGATGTTGTGGTCTATATTAGTTTATATTTTTGGAATTGGAATATAAATGTTGTGGTTGCTCATTATCAGCAATAATTTTGTGTAATTTGTAAGAGGATGATACATATTTTAAGTTGGAGAGGAATCATCTTCACAGTTGATTGTACTCTCTGTGTATCTTAACAGGACACAGACATCAGTGTTAGGTGCATAGATAGGTTAACAATAATAAATGTGGCATTCTATTTTATTTGACAAAAATCAATTATTTCTAAAATTTTACTTAAGAAATTGTCCCACTTCTCTGTTCTATTTTCCGTCCTTTAAGGGTTCGGTCAGCTCACACTCCGTCATGCCAGAAACCCTGCAGAGACCTGACGTGGGCAGTCGCAGCGGTCTTTGCTGCTCATCAGACCACCTCCAGATGTCTCTTTCCTGCTGTTCCTTCTCCACTGGCTCAATTCATGGTCAGTTGTGCTTTCACTTCCTGACACCCACCCCAAGACTCCTCTTCCCTCATCATTCAGAAGGCCAGTTTGAAATGACTTCTTAAGCTTTGACTTTCGAATCCATTTCTAGAGTAGGACTTGGTTATAAGTCAATGTTAAATCAATGTTATAAATCAGGGCAAGTTAGCCTACTTAGTCCCCCTTAACACATTTTCATATCCACAAAGTCTGCCCTATTCTCCCTGTCTCTCCTTGTATGGTGAATATAGAGTACTTCTTTGCAGTTGCTTAATTTGGGGGGAAAAAACCTTGCCCTCTACACTGTAGTCTTTGCTATAATGATGTTGTTCTTAGCAAGTTTACTCATATATAAGCACTAAACTCTTTTGTCAATGTCTTATTGTATAATAAAATAAAAGGATAGATATACAATAAATCTAGTGTTTTAGGTTGAAGAGATAATGCATGCATATATGGGTCTATGGTTATCCATATAACCACTATGTGGCTACTTAGATAATATAATATTAGTGAAAGTATAGTAGAATTTATGGATTAAACCACAAGGTTTTATCATTAGAGTGGATTGAATCTACTTTTTTATTTCTCTAAAATCTGCAAATGATTTCATCTCAGTTAAATCATTGTCTTCTCTGATCTTCCAGACAAATTCAGCAGTCATTTTGATTTATTCTTTGTTTTTATAAGTGCTCTTTCTTCTAGCTCTTTGTAGCATAAATACTCCCATTTCTTTTTTTATTTTTACTTATTTATTTTAAAGATGTGGAATACAATTCAGGTTTAGGTATACAAACGTTGTTTATGCAGGTACTTTTGTTGATGAGGTTTGTCCCTCCTTCACCTAGCTGTTTCCCTCGACTGCCAATCCCACCCCCCCCGACAGTTTTCCACTACTGCCAATCCCTTTCTTATAGTATAATGATAATTGTTCAAGGTCCACTTATGAGTGAGAACATATGGTACTCTGTTCTTTGTTTCTGTGATAGATCACAGAGTATGATCTACTCTAAATCCATCCAAACTGCTGCAAAGTCCATATGTTTATTCTTCTTTATGGTTTCATAATATTCCATTATGTATATGTACCACATTTTTTTTAACCAGTCCAGCTTCGAAAGGCACCATGGTTGGTTCCATGTTTTCACTATCGTGAATAGACCTGCAACAAACATATGTATGCAGGTATCTCTTTTGTAGAATGATTTGAGTTCCTCTGGGTATCTTCCCAATAGGGGAATTGCTGGGTCATATGGAAGGTCAATTTCTAGTTCTTTCAGAAATCGTCACACTGTCTTCTAAAGGTCGACTAGTTTGCATTCCGACCACCAATGTAGAAGCGTTCCTTTTTCTCCGCATCTTCGCCAGCATCTGTTTGTTTTATTAATGATGGTCACTCTTAGTAGGGTTAGGTGGTATCTCAATGTGGTTTTGATTTGCATTTTTCTGATGATTAGTAAGGCTGAGCACTTGTTCATGTGTCTGTTGGCTGCCTGTATATCTTCTTTTGACAAGTGTCTATACGTGTCTTTTGCCCACTTTTTAAAGGGGCTGTTTGTTTTTTTCCTTTCAGTACATTTAAGTTCCTCATCGATCTTAGAGGTTAGGCCTTTGTCAGATATACAGTCAGCAAATATTTTTTCTCATTCTGTGGGCTGTCTCCCTGCTCTCTTGATGATTTCTTTTGCTTTGCAGAAGCTTTTCAGTTTTATGAGATCCCACTTGTCTATGTTATTCCTTATGGTATGGGTATTTAGGGTTCTGATTAGGAATTGGTTGCCAGTTCCAATTTCCATAAGGGTGTCTCCAGCGTTTTCTAAGATTCATATAGTTTGAGGCTTTAGGTTTAGGTCTTTGATCCATTCGGAGTTAATTTTTGTGTATGGTGATAAGTAGGGGTCCTGTTTCAGTCTTCTGCATGTCATCAGACAGTTTTCCCAGCACCATTTACTGAACAGGTTCTCCTCTTCCCAGTGGTTGTTGTTGGAGGCTTTGTCAAAGATAGTTGGTTGGGAAATTGGGACTTTGTTTCTGGAATCTCTATCCTGTTCCATTGGTCTATATGCCTGTTCTTGTACCAATACCATGTTGTTTTGATTACTGCAGTCTTGTAGTAAAGTTTGAAGTCTGGAAGTGTGATACTTCCTGCTTTGTTTATTTTGTTAAGGATTATTTTGGCTGTTAATGGTTGTTTATATTTCCATATGAATTTCTGGATTATCATTTCCAGGTCTGAGAGTATACCCCTATTTCTTAAGCCTCTCCAAATTGCTTCCATTTATAGTGTTACTTTCATTCAACTAGTGGTTACTATTAATTTTCAGGCTGTGCAAGTCACTCAAGTTAATCTTAATGTGACAGAAGGTGTGACTGAGGGAAACACCTAATGTTACATGAGCATGTAGGAAGGACAGCTGTTCCAGAAAAGGAAAAATCTTTCTAAAAGCGGTATTGGGCCTAAGGTTTTAAGGATAAGTAGGAATTATCTAGATGAGGAAGGGAGACCAAACTGTCCCAGACAAAACATATAGCATTCTCAGAAGGACCAGCACGTTCAATTCCATAGGGGATGTGGGGGTTTTAAGTAGTATCTATTATCATTCAATTTTAATTTAAAGCCATGAGGAAACTACTGAAGTATTTCTTTTTTTTTTTGAGTTGGAGTCTCACTCTGTCACCCAGACTGGAGTGTGGTGGCTG
>NW_007252229.1:383866-408977 GCF_000164805.1 Carlito syrichta | reverse complement strand
CGGGCTCAGGCAATCCACTCACCTCGGCCTCCCAAAGTGCGGGATTACAGGCTGAGCCACCAAGCCCGGCTGAAGCATTTTCATTAGGAAAGTTCTATGGCCAGGTAACATTTTATAAAGGGCACTCTGATAGCAGTGCAGAAAAGAGATTGGAAGAGAAAGTGAGGTGGAGAGAAAGCCAGTTGACTGGTATAGGAAAAGATGGAGGCCGGTGCTGAGGAGCAGGCCATGGGGATGGAGAAGAGAGACAGACTGAGGAGATGTTAAGAAGGGAGAATCATTCAGACTTGCCTGACATGTGATTTGAGAATGGTGCCTTTACTTATTTTTCTTCCAGTCCCTGAAATGTCTCCAGAGATGTCTCTTCTTTTCCACATTTTGACTATGCAGTGCCAAAAGTGAAATTCCCGCTTCTGTGTTTTCATTTAGTCTTTGCTTCCCCCAGAAGTCATCTGGGCTGCTCTAGCTTTATCTGCATAAAGGATGACTCAGTGTCAACACCAGGCATCTCACTGTTTCCTTATCAAATTGCTGGTAGCCTTTCCCCACCCACTTGTGCTGCCAATTCCTAGAGCTTACCATGTGACTGTGAACTCGACACCTTTGCCCTAAAACTGGCAGCTCCATCATGATTGATACAAAATATCCAACAGTCATGCTCCATATTTTCCAGGATGACAGTATTTTGTTACTTTTACTGTTCTTTCCTTTAGTTATTACATTTGCAAATTTTTAAGTTCCACTCATCCTTCCTTGCATGTCCAATCAAAAATGTTTGCTAATGTCCCTTTCTGGTATTTGTATATTGTGCTATACATTTAGAAAGCACAACTCTTTTCTCTTTCTCACGACTTCAAGTCTAAACTTAAGTTTCTAGGAATTTCAGTCACACTTACCTAGAAATCTGACAGAAGATTCTTTGATATTGGTAATAGATTCAAGCTTATAGAGTATCAACCTGTTGAAAGAACATAATAGTCATAATATTCCAGTTTTAAAATTTTTTGTTTACTTTAGTTATCTTCTCAGGGACATTTATCATTTTTCTGTCATTAATATTTGAAAATTTTTATTTTATTCCTTGCTGTTGCTTTTCTCAATCTCATGATCAATGACATCAACGTTATTTGATTTTCTAGTCTTATCTTTTCCCAAGTAAACCAGTTAGTTATGAATAGTTTTATTTGTATTTAATGTGATATAACCCACTCTCTAATTATTAATGAATAGAGAATACAATTACCTAGCACTTGTTCTGACAGGATAAACAGCATTCATGCTTTTCAAAGTACCCTAAAAACTGTCACATAACCTTTATTTTCTTCTTTGCAATTATTCAGTGAAGTATGACTAGAGACAACTAATTACTAACCTTTTGGTGGAAGTATCTTAAATGGCTAAATGTAAATATAGGAGAAAAGACTTTTAAAAAATTATAAATAACAACGTAACTAAGAAATCAACATTGATCATTTAAAAATCTCCCTATACTCATTTTGAAGTGGTGTGATATTGACTGAAAGTTCTTAAATACTAAGATAAAAATGAAAGATTACTATTTTCTTCAAAATTTTGCTTTTACTTCTTAATTTTCTAAGATATCCCGCATCCAGACTAAAGCAGATGAAAGTTTGATGAGAAACAGGATTTTCCAAGGTGTCAAAGAATTCTTTAGCAGTTGCAGAAAACAAAAAATTCTAACATAAAAGAAAAACCTGGAGGCGTCCACCTTAACCAAGTGATCAAAGATAACATCACCAGTCAGAAACAAACCAACATCATGTACCTTTTAATGGGATGCCATGAGAACACAGCATTACATCTATTATATTCCTGCCAAAAAATGTGTAAACTAAATCTAATAGTGAGGAAATATTAAATTCACTCAAAAGGAAAGATGGTGTATAAAACAGCTTGCCTGTCTCTTAAAAACATTAAGGTCGTGAAAGATGAAAGATTGATGAACTGTTCTATAAGAGACATGATCACTACTGCAATGTGTGATCCTGGATTAGACACTGAATTAAATACTGGGCTCAGAAAATTATAGCTAGCTATAAAAGACTTTATTGGAACATTAAGGAAATTTAAATGTTAACTTTGGAATAGATAATAGCAATGTGTCAATGTTAAATTTCCTGACTTTGATCATTGTACTGTGATTATGTAAAGGAATGTCTTTGTTCTTTAAAAATATACATTGAAATATTTAGAGGAAAAGAGCATGTCTATAATTTATTTTCAAATGATTCAGAAGAGAGAGAGAGAGAGAGAGAGAGAGAGAGAGAGAGAGGGTGTGTGTGTGTGTGTGTGTGTGTGTGTGTGTGTGTGTGTGTGTGTGTGTAGAGAGAGAGAGAATGCAAGCAAATAATTGAGGAAATAGGCAAAATGTAAACAAAATGGGAATTCTGGGTATTATTCTTGCAACTTTTCTTTAAGTTTGAGTTATATCAAAAGTAGACAAATATATGTCCTTTTATTGATTTTTTCTCTATATTTTTTATTTTAAAATGCCAGCTTATTCTAGAACTCTATCACTTGATAAAGGGGTCTGCTTATTTTTTTTCTCATCATTTATCAATTCAAACGCTATTTTTCAGATTTTCTGCTATCACAGATTAAGGTTTAGCTCACATACATCTTCCCTCCACTGCAATATAATTATGGCATCATTTTCTTCTATTGGTAATATTTGCTATACAAATGTTTTCTTATGTTTTTATTACTTATTTTATACACAAAAATCTCTTGACTCTCTACTTTGTAAAATAAAGATATTTACAAACTGCGTTTCTTCTCCATGTCTCTTCCTGATCACCTTCTAATTTCTGTTATCTGTAGTTTGTCTCTCCCTTTTCAAAGTAGATCTGATAACATTTACATCACAATGCATACATGTAATTAAATTTTTTGTACCTTACAGCAGCTTTAGTCTAAAGGTTAAAAATTGAGAAGCGTTAGTAGCCTTCTTACGGTTGTGAGGGTTGAATCCCAGGCAGAGCCAAGTAGTGTGCTGTGGTTCATTTTCTTACCTCTGGCTCAAGTGTCCTGTCTCCAGTGCTCAAGGAATGCCCAGTGGACCCTCCTTTCCAAAACTACACCAGTAACTTAGTTTGCTTCCTATTGGGATTAGACCTTTTCTCTCCAGATTGCCCTTGTGAGTCTGTGTTTGGAAGATGGGAGAAGAAATCATATTCCTAATGTCTATAGCTTTTGACCCATTGATTACCTAGAATTCATTCCTTTTTTTTTTAGCCATTGGCTTTTCATGTACCTTTTTCTTGGAATGTTTAGTGTGTTTTTTTTCTTTTTTACTTAAATTCTGTGGTTTCAAATTAATTTTAAATACTTCCTAAGTTTCGATCATATTTTCTTTACTGCAACCCTGCTCTCTTTTCTCCCTAAAGATCTCTTTTCTGAAGTTTTCCATCAAGTTGATCACATGTGGATTTGCTCCTCTTTAAACAAAAGTAGAGATATCTTTGTGGGGTTTTCTTTTTGCTGTTTTTACTAATTCATGGATCTCAAATCTTCTCTTTGTAGTAATTCACTTTTCAAGTTTCTGATTGACATTCTCAAGTGGTTTTCTAAGTAAGACTTTACAATAGGCAAATTTTCAGAGTCATTAACTGTGTTGAATGTCTTTACTTTCTTAATTTACTGATAGTATTTCTGACCATTGAATTTAAGATTTAAACTCATTTCTCTCAAGACTTTGAACTCAGTTATCTGTGGATGCTAGCCTCCAGTGTTGCTGAAGAGAATACGTGGCAATATGATTCTCATTCTTTGGTGGTGACCAATTATTTTTATTGTTGCTTATTTGTTTTTTCACTTCATTGGAGACTTTTAAGCTCCTTTCTTCATTTTTAACAATGCTGTTATTATATGTACCTCTTTGGTCACTTATTCTTAATGTGTAGAAGGCCATTTGAGCCCAGGCTCGGTGGCTTAGCCTGTATGTACTTCCTGCACTTTGAGAAGCCTAGGTGAGTGGATTGCCTGAACCCACAAGTTCGAGACCAGCCTGGCAACTTGGTGAGACCTCGTCTCTATAATAAATACAAAATTAGCCGGGCATGGTAGCTTGTGCCTGTAGCTCTGGCTGCTTGGGAGGCTGAGTCAGAAAAATCACCAGAGCCCAGCAGGTAGACACGGGGGTGGCTGTGAGTGTCCCACTGCACTCCAGCCTAGGCAAAAGAGTGAGATTTCAACTAAAAAATAAAAATTAAAAAAATTTAAAGATTATGCTTTTCTTCATTTCTGGTTATTTTACTGAGAATTTCCTCTCCTCCATTTTCCCTTTCTGTAACTCAGACCCCCTAAACTGATCTTTTTCTCTAATACTCTGTTTTTCAACTGTTTTGTGGGGGAATTCCTTTTATTTTATTTATTTATTGTAAATTTATTTTTGGGTTTTGGTTTCCTTTTGTAATTCTATCTAGCATATTTTTAGTTACCAAGGGCTATCTATGTTTTTATTCCTTCTTCATAGCATCTTGTTTTAATTTTAAGGATGGAATATTTTCTCCTCGTTTTGTTTAAAATATTTTGTTTTTCCATTTTCTGTTCCTTCTAGATGTTTATATCTGTTCTGCTTCCTCTTTGTCATACCACATACTTTCTTTATATGGTAATTCTTGCTTAATTATCGTGCTTAGGAATGAAGCAATAAACAAACTGACTGAAAATGTACATGAGTGAATTGATGGGCAGCCAGCCATACATTGAGGAAACTTCACATGTTCAAATCATCAACATCTATGCTAGTTGCTATAGTTTGTTTTTGACCCTTCATTAATTCTTTAGAGTATTCCCTTTCCCCATACAACCAAATTGGGGGTAAATATCTGACTGCTATATATTTTAAATAGTGCAGTAGGGACATATGATGTAGGATGAAGGTCACATACATAAGTTCCTACCCACCTTTCAATCATTTATTCAATTAACCCATCTCCAAATGTATATTTTTAGCCTGAAAATTATTTTGAGTGTTTCAAAATAACATGGTTCTAGCGAATGCAGGAGTTAACAAAACAGATCAATGTATTGTCTTTTGTGAAGGTTACTTTCCTTTGTAAAGATGTTGAACAAATTAAAACATAATATGCTGGGTATTATGAAGAAAACAAGGGCAGGGTAGAATAGATACACAGTGATCGGCTTTAGGAAAAGAAAAGAGGCCATTCTTGTTTTTATTTATTTATTTTTATTTATTTACTTTTTGAGTTGGAGTCTCACTGTGTCACCCAAGCTGGAGTGCAGTGGCCGCTCCCAGCCACTGCAGCCTCGACCTGCTGGGCTCCGGAGATCCTTCCGCCTCAGCCGTCCAAGTAGCTGGAATTACAGGTGCGCTCTACCATGCCCGGCTCATTTTGATTTATTGTAGAGATGAGGGCTCGCCAAGTTGCCCAGGTGGGTCTCGAACCCTCAGGCTCAGGCAGTTCACTCACCTCAGCCTCCCAAAGGTGCGGGATTACAGGCTAAGCCACAGAGCCCGGCTGGGGCCATTCTTGTTTAGATACAGTGGTTCAGGAAGACCTCTTTGATACAGAGTGACATTTGAGCAGGAACTTAAACAACAGATAAGAAAATATTAAAGGGAAGCATGTTATAAGCAGAAGGATCAGGAATGCAAGGCAAAATGGGATGTGTTGTGAAGGACTCCTAGATGTGTCTCTTCCTTGCCTTGGAGACTCTCTGGGGTCTTGCAAGTATACATACTTACTATGTAGCAGCAGGGCCCTCTGATCATATTCTAATTGGTGGCTATTCACTGCCAGCTTCATTGAGTATCCTTCATCTACATTTCTTTGTTACAGAAATTTGTTGAGATTTTTCTAGTTTTTAATGATCCCACACTTTTTTTAATGCAATGAAATTGTACACTACAAAAAGTTTATTTTAATGGAATCTTAGCGAGAAGTAGAGAACACAAATGAGATTATAATCAGATTATAATCCTGAACTAAGATCAAAAGCAAAACAAAATCTCTCTCTTAAAAATTATCTCTTAAACCTTTTAAAAGTAATTGTAGTGCAATCCAAAAAGAGATAACTTCTTCATAGAGATTCTAAACCAGCACAAGGGCACTGGAGGATTTTTAACAGTAATGCTCAGATGAGAATCCATGTCATTATCCTCTCTCTGACATCAACAGAAAAATGACAATAGAGAATATTAGCATACAACATAAACAGTGATTCATATTTCCCGCAAGAAAACAACACTAAAAAAAAGAGAGAGAAAGAAATTCAGTCTGAACGGTATCTTCCCAATGACATTAGCCCAAAGTAATGCTGTGAATTGATTTTTATTTTTCTTCAATACTACCATTGTTAAATATCCAATACATATATGATTTAATAAATCAAAGCAAATAAAGTAAGCCTAAATTCTAAAAATACACTCTTAAATTGCTTCTCTTTCTGAGGCAGTAGTCAACAGATTGTCAAATTAAATTGTAAGTTAAAAAGAAAAAATATATGTAAATATCAAATTCTTATCTATGAGCTATAAAAATGCTTTGCTCTGTCAGATAATTGGTAATGGTTCTCAGGTATTGATTGCTCTTGTTAACTAGGAAAATAATCAGAGTTATTAAATTATTTCTGATAGTCAACCATATCTAAGAGTTTGGTAATTTTCACAAACTCATGCAGAGCTGGTAACAGAAGAAAAATATAAACTAGGCCATGACTTCCCAGATATTGATTCTTTCATTGAATCATAGCGTTGCATCATTCGCTTGAAAGTAATAAAGATTTCTTACACTTGATGTCTGTAAAATATGTCTCCCACCTCTCTAGTGTTGCAGAGACAGACTGATGCAGTCTACAGCCAGAGCTACACTAGGTAAAAGTAATTTGCATTCAGAAATAACAAGACTACCCAGAAGAAACACTGGATTTACATATTCAGAAAGATGGCCTCTTTGGTTTTCTTCCAGGGCTAAAGATGAGAGAATCCTTGTGTAGATATATGCACACAAAGGCTTTAATCTGAGGCAGTGTGTTGATGTTGGAGATAGTTTTACAAAAGCATGCACTGAACTTTAGCTTCAGTTTTATGCCATTTGTTAGTTTGACCACTGGTCAAACTCCAATAGATGTGTTCTTTTTAAGTGCACCTAACAGACGTTAATAACTTTCTTTGCATAGCTTTCTTCGTATAGCACTAATTCAAAATCAACACATGTTTCCTGAGCTACTAATATGTGCCAAACTCTGTGATGAGATCTGTAAATATAGTAATAAATAAAACACAATAGAGTCCCTATCTCGTTGGCACTTAGAACCTATGGAGTCCTTTTCATGATGCTTATAATCTACTGCAGGAAACAGATACTAAACTAATAGTTACACAATTAAATATATAAACAAAATGGTAACGTCATAAAAGAGAGGCACTGTGCTTCTGTGAAAATGTAGAAGAGGAGGATTTGTCCATTCCTGGTTGGGGCGGTAGACAAAGGGTCAAGGAGTACTCATAAAGAAGGGATATTTGAGAAGAGCCAGAATAAGTGAAGCAAGAGTAAAGTAAAAGTGGATTTCAGGTGGAGAGGACAACTGGTACAAGGGCTGTGTGGCAGCAGCAACATGTACTTTTGGGAACTGAAACTAAAGTCAAGGTGCCTGGAGCTCAGACATCATGGGAGAGTGTGTGGTGGCATGGGGCTGCAGAGGTAAGCAGGGGCCAGCCCACCCAAGACTGATGAAAGTGTATGGTCTTTGGCTTGAGGGCAGTGGGAAGACAGTGGAATGTTTAAGCAGGGGAGTGACATGATCTGGTTCACACTTTGGAAAGAAAACATGTGACTTGGTATGAGGGAGAGAATGCTGTGGAGCAAGAGCTGGGGAGATCAGTTAGTAGATTATTGCAGGAAATAATAATCTAGGCAATGGATGAGAAGGCATGTGACTCCCTGGAAAATTGGTAGTAGTCTTTTCAACATACTTTGCTGAAAATGGATGCTTTAAAAATAAGACACTAATGTATACATTGGAAAAGTAAAGGCAGATCATGTATATCTACTTATGTTTTTATTCATCTATGTATTCACACATTTACCTACCTATTTTTTTGTTTTGTTTCACTTTTCTCTATACTGGCATACTTTCTACTCTTGGAATGTTGAGTCTCCCTCTCTTCTTGCCTGGGATCTTTCAACGCTTGATGCATCCTTTCTTGGGAAATGTTCTTCCTAACTCTTCTTTCCACTCTGACCAAGTTCTAATCTTTCTTTGGCTTTAGTTTAAGAATCTCTTTCTCCAGGAAGCCTTCACTGACTTTTAAAAATCCAGGATAGCTACTATGATTGTGGCTTCCATTGCACTACATAGTTTCATGGTCATTAATAAACTATTTATAATTGCTCACTTATTTTTATTTTCATTTTTTGAGTTGGCGTCTCAGTTGCCCAGGCTGGAGTCCAGTGGCACACTCATGGCCACCCCAGCTTTGACCTGCTGGGCTCTGGAGATCCTTCTGCCTCAGTCTTCCAAGTAGCTGAAACTACAGGTGTGCACTGCCATGTTTGGCTAATTTTTGATTTATTGTAGAGATAAGGTCTCGCCAAGTTGCCCAGGTTGATCTCGAACCCGCAGGTCAGGCAATCCTCTAACCTGGGCCTCCCAAAGTGCTGGAATTACAGGCTGAGCCACCAAGCCTGGCTGCTCACTTAATTTTTTTGTTCCTGTCACACTGTAAGTGCCTCGAAGGTGGGAACTATGTCTATCATACCACTATTTCATATTAGGTACTTCACCTGCCTGACACATCATGGTTACTGAAAAAGTAAAATATAACTTATTTGACAAAACTAAATCCATGTATATCTTTGAGACGCTTGTTTGTTTTTTTAAGGTGACAGTGCTTGTTTGGTATTTGTTATTATGTTTTTTGTTGGGAGGGACATCTGAATTATTTTAGTTTGGGGTCTGTTTTGTTAGTGATTTTCTATCATGTCTTGTGACCAGTGCTTTAAAAAGAAGTGCTGTTATGGAAATGCAGTTAATTGAACGGGATATTTAATTTTAAGACTTGCCATTTATGCACTGTATTAGTTTACAGGGAGATATTCCACCTTTAGTTGTTACACAGTGGGGCTGTTGCTATGCTGTGGTTACTTTTTAGCAACTGATAATCTTGTTAAGCGTCAAATTTAGCTAAAGAGCTTCTAGGGTCACCCTCTAGTGGAGTGAGGCATACTTCATTCATATAGCTTTCCTCTTAAAATATGAGAAACCAGACTTTTTAATTTGCTATAAAAGCCACCAACACTGTATATATGTATATGTGCATATATGTGTGTATATAATCTGTATCTCCATATGCTTGTGTGTATTATAGTCTGTTTTGTAATTCTAGTTCTTTATAAATTGTGAGCATATTGATATCATCCTCATATGCGTGACCTTAATAAAATTCTTCCATCCACTATTCTCGTTATCAACATTATAATTATCTCATCTACACATCATACTATAATAAGGAAATGAGACAATATAAGGAGGGATTTCAATAGTTTTCTTTCTATTTAAACTGTATCTGATTTGGGCATATTTTTATAATTCTTAAAAATAACATGGAGAGGGACAGCTGTATTATGAACATGGAAGCAGGGGCTAACCACCTACACAGAAAACATTTTTAGCACCTCATCTATCTTATGTAGAAATAGGAGGCTCACTGTAGAAAAAAATAGATGGAAAAAAAAATATATATATATATTGTGTTCAGGTAACTCACCCGCTCCTCTTTTCACTGATTCTGTTTCACTACTGATTTTTCTGCAGTATTTCCCTGTACGTCATCTCTCCTTTGACTCAACCTGCACACAGTCATTAGCTTAACCTTGTGAAGCATGTTACCTATTTGCTTATCAACTAAATAAATAACAAGCCTCCAAGGATAGCCTTAAAATGCTCCATAGTCTGATTCTTAATCTCCTCAATAGACTTCACTCCCATTATCCTCTTAAGTCAACATCACAGTCAATGTAAATATGATGATTTTTGTTATTTTATTTTATTTTTTTAAAGTTGGAGTCTCACTCTGTTGCCCAGCCTGGTATGCAGTGTCTTGCTCATGGCCACCGCAGCCTCGACCTGCTGGGCTCAGGTGATCTTTCTACCTCAGTCACCAGAAGCTGGAACTACAGGTATGTGCCCAGCTAATTTTTTTATTTATTGCAGAGACGAGGTCTCGCCAAGTCGCCCAGGCTGGTCTTGAACCTGTGGACTCAGACAATCTTCTCGCCTCTGCCATCAAAAGTGTTGGGATTATAGATGTGAGCCACCATGCCCAGCAATTTTTGTTATTTTAAATGTATATTTTTATTTTCTATAAGCCTAGATCTTTTCCAGGTTTATTGAGATATGCTTGGTAAATAAAAGTTATATGTCTTTAGGATGTATAACATGATGTCTTGAAATACATATACATTGTGAAATAATTACCGCAGTCAAGCTTGTTAATGTGTTCATAACCTCACACAGCTAGAGTATTTTTGCATGTGGTGAAAACACTTATGATCAACTTTCTTAGCAGATTTCAAGTATACAATGCAGTGTTATTAAATATCATCACCATGCTATACATTAGGTCTCCAAAGTTATTTATCTTGCATAAACGATCCTTTATATTCTCTAACATCCTTGCCTCCCACCTAGCCTTAGACCCTGGCAACAATTATTTTGCTCTATCCTTTATGAGTACAAATTTTTAAGATTCGGCCGGCCATAGTGGCTACAGCCTGTAATCCCAGCACTTTGGGAGAACAGGGTGAGAGGATTGCCTGAGACTGGGAGTTCAAGACCAGCCTGGGCAGCTTGGTGAGACGTCTCTACAATATATTAAAAAATAAACCAGGCATGGTAGCACACACCTGTAGTTCCAGCTACTTGGAAGACTGAGGCAGAAGGATCTCCTGAGCCCAGCAGGTCAATGCTGAGGTGACCGTGAGCATGCCATTGCACTCCAGTCTGGGTGACAGAGTGAGATTCTGATTAAAAAAAAAATTAAGATTCTATATATAAGTGAGAGTAGGCAGTATTTGACTTTCTGTGTCTGGCTTATTTCACATAGCATAATTTTCTCCAGGGTCATTCATGCTATGGCAAATGTCAGGATTTTCTTTTTAAAAAAATTGAATAATATTGCATTATATATATACACTGTATTTCATTTATCCACTCATTAGTTAACAGATACTTGAGCTTTTTCATATCTTTATATTGTTCATTCATTAACAAATTATTATATTTATCATTATTTAAAATAATTGTTTTTTAACTTATAGTAGAGTTAAAAATGATATACATACACCACCATTACTGTATTCAAGTATTTTGCATTTGACTATACAGTTACCTTTATCAGTGAGTTTTATACCTTTATGCTTTCATGCTACTAGTTAGTGCTTTTTCACTTCAATGTGAAGAACTTCCTTTATCATTTTGTGTAAGGCAGGTCTAATGGTGATAATCTCTGTCAGCTTTTGCTTGCCTGAGAAGGCACTTGTCTTGCCTTCGTTTTTGAAGGAAAGCTTTGCTGGATATAGTATTCTTGGTGGGTAGTTGCTTTCTTTTAACACTTTGTATATATTATTGCATTCTCTCACATCCTGCAAAGTTTCTGCTGTGGAATCTGCTGCTGACAGTCTTATAAAAATTCCATTTTATATGATATTTTTTCTTGCTGTTTTCAAAATTCTCTTTGTCTTTTACTTTTGATAAATTAATTGTGATATATGTCCATACAATCTATTTTGAGTGTATCCTATTTGGAAATCTCTGAGCTTCATGGCTCTAGATGTCCTTAGCCTTCCTATTATTTCTTTAAATAAGCTTTCAGCCCCTTTTGCTCTTTCTTTTCTACCTGGAATCCCATAATGCATATTACTTTGCTTCACTATATCTAATAAATACTGTAGCTTTTTTTTCACTCTTTTCATTCTTTTTCCTTTTTTCTCCTTGACTGGATCATTTCATATGACCTGTCTTGACTTAGCCTATTCTGTCTTTTGCTTAATCAAGTCTGCCATTGAAGCTATCTATTGTATTTATTATATTTTCAACTTAAGAAGTTCTGCTTGGTTCTTTTTAAAAATTTATATTTCTTTGTTGAACTTTTAGTTTTTTAATGTATATATCATTAAATTTTATTCAATTGTCTATCTTTGTTTTCTTGTAGCTTGTCTAGCATACTTAAAACAATTATTTTGGAATTTTTTTCTGTTAGGCAATTCATAGATCTCCATTTCTTTTGGGTCTATTACAAAACTTTATTTGGTTCCTTTTGTGGTGTCATGTTTGTCTGATTCTTCTTCATCTGTTTAGTTTTGTGTTGATGTTGGTACATTTGAAGGATAAAATACCTCTTCCTATCTTTATAGACTAATTTTGGCCGGCACACACCTTCACATGCTGGGCCTAATTGGACTACCTCCAGGATTGCACCTCAGCAGTTCTGGGGTTGGGTCACCTGGTTGCTGCCAGTTTCCTCATAAGCCCAGATTTAACATGCATTTTATCTGTTTGCAAAATTTTTCTAGTGTCAATATTCAATTATAAAATCTTACTCATTCTTCAAGCCCGTGAAGTTTCTCCCATGAATTTTTTCTCAAATGATCTTCCAATCCCTGTGAGCTCCTCTAGCAATTGGTTTAAACAGCTAATAGACCTAACTGAAGCCCTAATGACTGCAAGTTTACAGTTAGGTTGTATGGATTTTTATTCACACACACACACACACACACACGCACACACACACACACTCTGAGTTTATTACATCTTCACCCCAGAATAGTATTTTTTGTAAAGCTGATAGTGAATAAATTGTATTTAAAACAGTGAATAAATACCGAATTTATTGAATCTCAAGCTATGTTTATGATGTCAAAATATTAGAGCATTAAAAGAACCTGAGAGAAACTGAGTTGTACATCTAATTGCTTTCAGACCATTGTAGAATGACAGAATCCTATTTTTGTATGTTAATATAGACAGTATAACAGCTGTTACATTTTTTTTTAGTTTCAACCCCACCCTTTTAGATTTGTCTGTGTTATTGGGGCTGGTACTCTTACCACACTCATTTCAGTTTGTCGAGTTCATTTTTCTCAGGGTCGGCCAGTAGAGGGAGCTAGAAGAAAGCTGCACGGGTGAAGGAAAAAGAAAAAATACTTGTTCCTGCCTGTGGGCTTCACATCTACTATGGTTTTCGTGAGCCTCATTTCAGTAAGGCTTCTTCATCCCAGTTTTGTCCTGTGACAGCAGCTGTTGCAGTTTCTATAACACTTGCAAAGTCAGCTCCATCGTGCTTCCCCTCAGAGACACCAGTTCCCGCTGAGCAGAGTATCAGCTCCATGGGATTCCTCCCCTAAGTGTTTAAGTTTTCCAGCGTATTTTTTCTTTCATCTCACCAGTCATAAGGGTAATACCTGCTTTCTGAAGTTGCTGCTTCCATGATATCCTAAAATTATCTTTTAAGTCTTTCATTTGCTCAGTTGACAAATTTATGCCTCGTTAACAATTCTTTATTTTAAATTTTCTCAGGTCACAAAGATATCTAGTGTGGCTTCTGTCTCTTTTTTGGACTCGAACTGGTAATATTGGGAAACTTATCAAATAAGAAGGAAAAAAAGTCTGAAAATTGTTGTACTCAGAATAAGTTCAGCAAATTTAGATTCAACATTGTCAACTAAAATTTTAAACTTCTCTACAGCAAAGTCTTTCTTGGACTGCAGATAACTCCCAAGTTTTCAAGCCTAAATCCAGTTATGTGACTTTGGAGGTACAAGCTCAGGGCAATATTGTAGAGACAGGATGATCAGACACTAAATGCTGACAGGGCTTTCCCAGAAGCTCTGCTCTAGGCTGTTTTTGGAGTCTGAAAGTCTCAGTAGTAGTGTGGAGAGGAGTTAAGGAAACAGGCATCGCGAAAATGGATGAGAAAACTAGGAAATTGAAGTGCCTAAGGGTTTTTCTGTACTTACAAGAAGATCATGTCTAACAAATTCATATTATTTAACTATCAATTATTAAAAAGAAAAGCTTTAAGAACTTAAATACTTTGAGTTTTATTCCAAAGGACTTTGAAGAAACTTATTTTGTGTTCATTTAGCTTAATCATTTATTTTGTAAGTCTCTACTATAAGAAAACCAGTTCAAAACTTCAAACAAATGTTGTCTTTTATTTGCATAAAATAACTCAACTTAATAAAAATTAGTTTGCATTTCATTCTTTGGGATGGAATCCATTTCTATATGTAAGATGTATTTTTGTTCGAGACCCGCCTGGGCAGCGAGACCTCATCTCTACAATAAATCAAAAAATCAGCCAGGCATGGTAGCGCATGCCTGTAATTCCGGCTACTCGGAAGGCTGAGGCGGAAGGATCGCTGGAGCCCAGCAGGCGAGGCTGCGGTGGCCGGGAGCGGCCACTGTACTCCAGTCCCGGTGACAGAGTGAGACTCCAACTCACAAAAAAAAAAAAAAAAAGATGTATTTTTATAGACAAATATCTTATATGAATCTCAGTTTAGTAGTATTTATATGTCGTATGTTGCATAATAAATATTTATGAGTATAATTTTTGAAATCAACATCTATTTAAACCATGTAGGTAACATTAACAGCTAAAGGAAATAAAATAAGTTCTTTTGTAAAGATGATGAATTTTTAATTATGAACTACTTTTGAAGTTATAGACAATCATAGTGGGTAATACACACTTGAAAGCTCACTCAATTTTATTAAATCTCAATAATTTGCTATATTTTATTTTGAATGTTTAAGAAAATAAGTAGTTACCAGTTTAGTTGAAGATTCTTTCCTGCCCCCATAGTCCATTCCCAAATTATTCCCAAAGTAACCATAAGCTGATTTGATGTTTTTTTATGCATATATTTTTATACTATTGCTTCATATGTATATATTTAAACTTATATATATGTAACATTCTATTGCAAATTTTCAAACATTCTATAAACTGCATCATACATTACATACAATTATGAAACATATTTTTGCCTAAAATTAAGTTCCTGAGATATATCTGTGTTGACATATAGTAGCTCTAGTTCATTTATCCTCACTGACTTGAAGTGTTTCATTATGAAAGTGTCACAATCTGCTTATCTGTTCCTCTTTAGCTGACATTAAGGTTATGGATAATATATTCTTAAACAAACAATGCTACAGTGAATGTTTTTGTGCATATCTCCTGGTACACATAGGTTGAAATTCTCTTGAGTATATAATTGGAAGTGGGATCTCATGGACTGAATGTTATAAACATCTTAAATTAGACAAGATATTGTTATTATAGGCCTGCAGGGCATGAGTGTTCCTATTTCTCCAGTTTTGCACCAACATCAAATTGACTTCTTAATTTGTTATTAAACAACCACTCTGTAGGTATTTAATAATGTTGCATTGTTTTATTTTGCATGTCCCTAATTAGTAGTTGCATTGAACCTTTTTCAGATGCTTATTGGCCACATTTTTTTTCAATTTTTTATTTGTTATTATTATTATTATTTTTTTTTACAGAGATGAGGTCTTGCTATGTTGCCCAGGCTGGTCTCTAACTCTTGGGTTCAAGCGATCCTCCTGCCTTGGCCTCCCAAATTGCTGGGGTTACCGGCAACTTTTTGTTTTCTTAAATGGCCTTTAAAAATATGTTATATAGCTGGGCTTGGTGGCTCAGCCTGTAATCCCGTGCCTTTGGGAGGTTGAGGTGAGTGGATTGCCTCAGCCCGTGGGTTTGAGACCCGCCTGGGCAGCGAGACCTCATCTCTTAAATAAATCAAAAAATCAGCCGGGCGTAGTAGCACATGCCTGTAATTCCGGCTACTCGGAAGGCTGCGGCGGAAGGATCGCCGGAGCCCAGCAGGTCGAGGCTGCGGTGACCGGGAGCGGCCGTGGGACTCCAGTCTGGGCGACAGAGTGAGACTCCAATTCAAAAAAAAAAAAAAAAAAAAAAAATATATATATATATATATATATATATATGTTATATATTTTTCTACTGGATAGTTTTATATATGATAGATTGCAATGCTGTGTGTTTATACATGCTTTGAAAATGTATCAGTCTGAGTTTTTCATGGTGTATTTGATTGAAGTAAAAGGTTTTATTTTAATGTGGTCAAATTTGTTTTAGGCCTTAATTTTTGTATCTGTTCAAAAAACTCCATTATTTCCTAAAGTCATATGTATTTTTTTCTATTTTCTTCTAGGTGTGGATATTTTCTTTTTGGCTTTATGTCTTCTGAAACTTATTTGGAGTAAAATGTGAAAAAAATAGAATTTTATTTTATCCCATATTTATCAATAATTCCCTACACACTTTATTAAACAGTCCATATTTTCTTTCTTGATTTGTCATACTCTATTATATACCCAATTTCCATTTGGGTATAGATAGATAGATATGTTTACAGATGGATATATTTTGTTCCTTTGGGTAGCTTGTCCCATATTAATTTCACAGTGTCTTAAGTTTCAAAATCTGGTAAAGCATGTTTTCATATGAATGTACAGCTTGCAAGTGTTACTAAAAAAAAGGCATACTTTATATCTGTTCTTTTCATGCCCAATTAGCTTCATATGTATTTTAATTAACCCTCTCTTTTCCATATCTTTCAGTGTATATAACACCTGCCTGCATTGCAAGTTTTGGTTGTTAATGTTAGAGGCAGATGTTTGGCTTAGAAATTCATCATCCAGCTGGCATATCTCTGTTTAGTTACTGAGTTTGTTGGCAAGCCTCTGATGCTTATTTCTGGAGGTACTGGGAAATATATATACATAGGTATTTACATATATACTTGAGAGAGAGAATGTGTGTGTGCGTGTGTGTACTTACATGCACTCATGAGGTGTCACTACCTCAAAACCATGCCATATTTATTCCCAAGAGGGGTTCAGGAACTATTTCATCAAAGGTCACAAATACATAACCAAGAGTCAATTATAGAATTTTGAATATTGCTTTTATTTTGGATAAAGCATTTTATATCACATTTGAGAGAACGAAATAGCAACTGGCAAATCAACAGAACTTTTTTTAAAAGCTGAAAGACAATAAAGACAACAGCAAATATATCACATGAACAAGTGTGAAGTCTCTTATATAGTTGCAAGAAGTCTGGATTTTTATGACTTTAGGTTGAATCCTACTAGTCAATGAAATGCCCATAGAGTCCTGTGAATGGTGAGTCTCTTAGTTACATTCACTAAAATTAGAAGGCAAATGCGAAAGCAACTAGTATTTTAAAGGGAAAAAATGTTCATTAAACTCATTGGCATTTGAACTTTATGACTTTTGACTATGAATTTGTTTTCATTCTTATTAACATAGGTTTTAACACCTACACTAGATTTCAGTAATATTTTTGAACCTAAACTATCAGTCAGCAATACAAAAGTCAACTATTTACATATCAATATTTTATCCCCTATATATTTTGTTATAATAAATGCTCAACAAGTATCACCTAGATGCTAGGTTCTGTTCTAGGTGCTGAACATATAAAGGTGAACAAATCATAGACCCTGTCTTCATGAGCTTTGCAAGAAAGAAGAATAAACACTTAGAACATCTATGTGACAAATGACTAAAATAGTGACCATTCACTGATTGTCTTTTATGTACCAGATACTTTATTTCGAATGTTTTTAATTATCACAACAATCCTACATACACTTTCCTTTATCATGCAAATGAGGAAACTGGAGCTTATGTATTCAAAATAATTTTCAAAACATATTCATGACCAAACTTTATCACATGAGAATTAGCCCATAATCCAAGAGTATTTTATAACCAAATCTTATGATATGAAAAGAACTTTCAGTTGATTCTTTAACATGCATGTTTCCTAAAACCTAACACCAAAAGTAGCCCTTCATGGTAAGTTCTATGAAGCTATAGAACCAGAGATATTAGAAAACTATTGTTTCTCCTGGAGCTCCAAGAAGGTCCTAAAGAGAATATTGGGTCGTAATTTGAGTGCTGATATGCATAGATGATGAAGTGGTATGGACATTAGACAAGTTTTCACAGAGGAGGATGCGACTGAACTAAATCTCAGCAAATGGCTCACCCATTGGAAACCAGCACCCTTGCCTGAAACCAAATAGGCTGAAGAAGTTACCCAGATCAGAAACGCGTATGCACGCAAAGACCTTAAAACCTGAGAGTGTATGTAACATAGAGGTTTCACACATTTTTCTAGAGCTGAGCCCCATATGTGATATGATGGCTTCCATGCTCATAACTCAACTATTTCTCTAAACATCCAGAGAATCTGCTTCTCTCAAAACATAAAAATATAAAAATCTTTACTGACCCTTATTAGGCTCAAAAGCATTCACTTCTGAGCTTTTTCAAAAGCTTGTATTTTATGTGTTTAGTCAAAGAAAAGGGCCAGGTGTCATAATTACAACAGTAAAAATACACAGCCAACAAGCCATGGTGTCTAATCAGAAATCTCAAGGAAAAATTAGTAAGTGTATACCTTTTATTCTCCCAGCTAACCTAACAGCTTGACTAATTTACTACCACATGTTCCAAAAGATCTAGCAGTGACAATTCTGCTACTTAGGAGACCAGATAAGTAGAGAGAGTGAACAAAGACAAATCATGGCACTAAGCATTATGGAATAGTGATACTCTCTGCGTGTCTAAAGACATCACTTGAAATGCCTTTTACACATCTTTGCTGCCAGGTTGAGCACTGGCAGACATCTATGGCAACTATTTTGTAAGTGAATGATATTCCGTATTAAGGGTTATCCACAGGGAGCCGATTCAAATAATTGAGATGAATGTCTTGGGCTAGGAATGAACTTCCAAATACTTGACCAGCAGAACAGAAAGTAATTTCTAGGAAAACAAAACAAACCTTTCTCTTTGTGATCCCATAAACACTGCCTTAAGTAACTAGTTGTAGTGTATACCACCCTTGGCAGTTTATTTTGCTATAAAATATTCAAATAAAACTAAGTAAAAACTCACAGGCTAGTTGCAAAAAATGTTTTCAAAATTTGACGCTTGCTTCTCCTCAAATTAGCAAAAGAAAATACCAATGCTATGAATGACTTTTATTGGTCAAATGTGGAAAATGCTCTGAGGTTGCCCTTGGCAAAGATGACACACACCTACTAACATGGTCGTTCACAGTCAGAGTAAAATGATGTGAATAAAATTGACAGCTGTAAAGTACAGTATTAATAAAAGTACACTATCATGTGGTTTGTTTTGGCATTGATGTAAAATTGGGTTAAATATACAGGAGATGGAAAAAGATTTTCCTCTTTTAAATAATTAGAGTGATTTCTGATTGTTGTTAGCTGTTTATGACATCTTGTTAACACAGTACCTATGTTTAATTTTAAAATCTTATTATATTAGAAAAAGTCCTTTCCAGTTCACTATATGCTGTATATAAAAAGCATGCACTGTTTTCAATATATTAAAAAGGCAAAAGAAAAACATTTTTCAGTTAATTTTTTTTTTTTTGAAACAAGGTCTTTTCATGCTGGAGTGCAATGACAAGGATCATAGCTCACTGAAGCCTTGGATCCTCGAGCTCATGTGATCCTCCCAGCTCAACCTCTGGTGTAGTTAGTGCTGCAGGCATGCCTAAACCCGCCTTGGCTTATTCTTTTTTTTTTTGGTTTGTAGAGACGGGATCTCACTATTTGCTCAGGTTGGTTTCAAAATCCTGGCCTCAAGCAATCCTCCTGCCTCTGCCTCCCAAACAGTTGGGATTATAAGCATAAACCACCACACTTGGCCAAGATCTTATTTATTAACACTATGTTCTTTTCCTAAAAAGAAAAAAAAACATTTAATGTACTTAAAGCATTCAGACAATGGTACAAGATAGAATCAGTAAAAAAAAAAATCAGGAAAACATTATTAAGATTAGTATCCAAATTCTGAAAAAAGAGGTTGATTATAATATTTATAATTGTGAAAGTAAAGAGAAGGAATACTCCAAAAATTTAAAGAAAATTTGTATGAAAGAGTCAGTCTGAGGGATAAGGAAGATTCCATTTTAGATGAATTAGCTATCTGTTTAAGTGTCTGTTTGCATTGAGAAATCTGTACCTCAAACCTATGAGAGCCATGAAGGCTTTAGATATTAAGCTAGAGTCACCTTCAGAGAGAAGTGATAGAGATCAGTAAGCTTCTTGTGATTTCTTAGAGTTATATAGAAGAAAAATAATATCAGAGAACTGGAGTTACAATCTTGTATTCACCTTTATTTAGAGAGCTTAAGGAAGAAGAGTAAAGTCAATCAAGGAATAAGACATCAGGAGACAGCAGACAGCAAACCCAAAGTTGCAGAAAGTTAAAGGCAGACTCAGACAGGTCTAGCACTTAGAAGGTCACCATGTCTGGTTTAATGTACTGTTTTCGTGTGTTTTTTATGTTACATTGTTTTGTTTTGCTTTTGAGTTGGAGTTTCACTCTATCTCTCAGGTTGGAGAGCAGTGGCACACTCACAGCTACCGCAGCCTCGACCTGCCGGGCTCAGACGATCCTTCTGCCTCAGTCTTCCAAGTAACTGGGACTATAGGCGCGTGCCACCATAGCTGGCTAAGTTTTGGATTTATTGTAGAGACAAGGTCTCATCATGTTGCCCGGGCTGGTCTCAAATTCCTGGGTTGGTCTCAAATTCCTGAGCTCAGGCAATCTTCTTGCCTCAGCCTCTCAAAGTGCTGGGATGACAGGTGTGAACCACTGCACTCAGCCTAACTTAAGAATTTTTTAACAAGGGGCCCTGCATTTTCATTCTGCACTAGGCCTTGCAAATCACAGCTAGTCCTAGTTTCAAATATGAAAGTCGGAGTCAGCTTGGGGGTAGACTAATAAAAATCTCTTGAGATTCTCATTAAAATTCGTGTAACCAGGCATGGCAGCTCACACTTGTAATCCCAGCACTTTAGGAAGCCATGATGAGAGAAATGCCTGAGTCCAAGAGTTCAATACCAACCTAGGCAACACAGCAAGACCTCTTCTCTACAAAAATTAAAATCATAATTAAAAAAATTAAAACTAGCTGTGCAGGGTAGTCCAAACAACTCGGGAGGCTGAAGTCAGAGGATCACCTGAGCCCAGGAGGTAAGGGTTGTGGTGAGCCATGGTAGTGCCAGCCTGGGTGACAGAGTGAGACTCTGATTCAAAACAATCAAACAAACCTGTGACCACCCCTTCCCCCCAAAAAATCTGACCATAATGCTATAAACTAATAAAGAAAAATCATAAGCCAACAATTTGGGTAGAAATTCAATTATCTGTCTCCTTGATAAAGATGAATGGAAAAGTACATTCTTGGACAACATACCTAATATTGCTTGCCCAGAATCATAGTTCAACAGCTGACCACCATATATATATATGATTGGAAAGAACACATTGATTCACTGACACCTTTAGTGCCCAACCTTGAGATGTACAGACTGCCAAGACCAGAGAGAAAAAGACCATCTTTCCCTAAGCATTTAGAAACTATCTTTGAAATGAACCAAAGCCAGAGTCCAACACCTTCTGAGCCAACCAGTTCTTTTCAGCCTCTACATGCATTCATCAAGTACCCTGGGAATGACCTGTGCAGGGAGTCAAGGGTGTCAAGAGAAGTTTAGATGCTTCTCTTGGTACACCTTGGAATGTGTAGCTGCCTAAAACACCACTGAATATAGGGGTAAAGAAACCAGATGGTTGGAAACTATGTGTGCTGCTAGTGGGATAGGGTGGAACCAAAGAAGAGCTGCAAACTTCACAGGCGTCTCTAACTTAGACAACTCTCACTGTTGAAGCAGAACGAAATTAACAAATTGCCCTAAGGTTACAGATGCATACCTCACCTTCTGGCTTATGTCTTCCAGAAATCTGGAAGTTCCCAGATTGTGTTCTGCTCATTGAACAAGGTGTTTTGTTCATTTGAAATCTGGCACAACTAGAATGATGTTATTAATTAGGAACCTGGGCATTAGGACCTGGGAGGAAAAAAAAAGCTACCCTTTCATAATTTTCTTCTCTCCAGGCACTTGAGTTTTTATAACAATTTATTTTAGCTTTATTTATTATTATTATTATTATTATTTTATTTTTTTTTTTTTTGAGTTAGAGTCTCACTGTGTCGCCCAGACTGGAGTGCAGTGGCCGCTCCTGGCCACCACAGCCTTGAACTGCTGGGCTCCTGGGATCCGTCCGCCTCAGCCTTCCAAGTAGGTGGAATTACAGATGCGTGCTACCACGCCTGATAAATTTTTTGATTTATTGTAGAGATGAGGTCTTGCTGCCCAGGCGGGTCTCGAACCTGGGGGCTCAGGCAATCCACTCACCTCAGTCTCCCAAAGGCGCGGGATTACAGGCTGAGCCACCGAGCCCGGCTTATTTTTATTATTTTAGAGTTGTGGTCTACGTGTGAGGACTTATTGCATAAATAAATTGAGTGCAGGTGAGGGTTGGGCTTCTTGTGAGCCCTTTCCCCCCTTGGTAATGGACATGGTGCCCAGTGGGGGGTTGTGTGCCCCTTAACATCCCTCCCTTTCTCCCTCCTTTATCAGTGCCTGGGCATTTATTGTTCCTGCCTTTATGCTCCATGACCAGTGTTGCAGGTCCGCTTATGAGTGAGAACATGCACTACTCAGATTTTGTTTCCGTGGTAGTTCACTCCGGCTGCATCCATGCTGCAAAGGACAGGATTTTGTTCTTTATGGCTGAGTAGTGTTCCATTGTGTATATATATGACATTTCCTTTAATCAGTCCACTTTCAGTAGGCATCTGTGTTGGTTCTATGTTTTTGCTATTTGTGAATAGTGCTGCAATGAACATACATATGCAGGTGTCTTTTTGGTAGAGTGCATCAACCTAAAGTTAATCATCCTTTAATGCTGGATTAAAACTCACCTCTTTTTTTTTTTTTAGTTTATTTTGGCTAATTCTATCGACTTATTTCTCGGTTCTCTGAATTTTCATTGGCTGCGTTGTCATTTACCATTTAACACATGATTCTGTATTCATCATTATATATTGTATTTATTTAACACATGATTATTTATTCATCATTATGTGTTTTCTTTTATTTAACACGTGATTATGCACTCAAAATTAAATGCTTTCTTTTCTTGCTGTGACATTCAGCATCTATTGGAGATGGAATCGCACTCCCCATCCAATCCTCCAGCTTCATCTCAAGCCTAATGTAGGGATAGTTATATAAAAAGTATTGCAATTGGAAGAGAAAACAGAAAGAACTAAAGGAACAAAAAGGAGAGAGGGAGGGAGAGAGGGAGGGATGGAGAGAGGAAGGAAGAAAAAAAATGATTTGGAGATAATTTCTTTTAGCTTAGATAAGATAACTTTATAGTTATACATATAATTTAAGAGGAAAGCATATGAGTAACTTTCTTAATAAGAATGTAATTATATCTCACAAATAAGAATACAAGCTCCATAAGGCAGGACTTACTTTATTTCACTGTGCCTAATATATTGTTTGATGTAAGGTAGATACTCATTAAAAATTGGTTGAGTGAACAAATGAATGCATGTTGTAGACACTGGGTACCAACCTGAAAATGAAAAGCATTATGCACTTGTGATATATGTTTTTCTTTTCATCCTCAGGCTTTTGAGTTGTTGTTGTTTTTAACAAGTGGAGAAACTGAGGCTTCAAAATTTAAATACCCAGGCTAAGATCACATAAAGCATTAAGTGATAAACCTAGTAATCAAGCCAAGACCTGCCTGACTCTCTCCAAAGGCCATGTGTTTTCTGCTATATAGTAACACAATTGTAGAATAGTACTCTTTATTCATGGAGGAAATCAAGAGAAAATAGGATCTCTAAGAGCTCCACTGAGGTTTAAAATTAGACAAAAGAAAATTATATGCTAGGATGACTGAATTTCTGATAAGGATGTATTTTTGATGGACAACTGAATGGCACCAATTTCAAGTTTAAGATTCAACTGTCCTTTGCCCTTCAAGCGGCATAGGAAAGATTATTCTTAATTTGAAGTCAGTTTATACATATCTGTATCTGTCTCTGTCTCTGTGTCTGTAAAAACATGGGTCTGTGTTACTTTGAAATTTACATTCTGTTATGGTCCTCATAATTATAACATCCAGATTCCACTTGAACTCATTCCCAGAAGGTTAATAATGCTAGATATTTGTGAGAAATCGTAAAAAAATGTTTTTAAGTGTCAACTGTACCCCCACATTTTAAGTAATAGGGCTATAAAATGATGTGTCAAAACTGAAAGTGTTTTTTACCTCAAAGAGCTTCTAGTTTGACACTCAGAGATACCATCTTTTGAAGAACAACTGAAAATGTATGCAACGTTTTTTTCCAAATCACAGTGAGAGATTCTGTAACTAGATTCCATTCGCTTTGTTATTATAAGCATATAAAATCCTTGCCTTATGTTGTAATATCTTTTTTTGTGCACCTCATTTGCAATTTTAATCTAAATTTCCTTGCTTCATAGTGAAACTCACCCAGCTTCTTAAGAGAAATATAGGTTAAAAAGTTCCTGGCATATGGTGAGTGCTCAATAAATATTTGTTGAATGAATTGAAACTCACATGCTTTCACATTTTGGCAGCTGATTCTCTAAATATGGAATTAATGCTGCTTCATCATTTAGATTCTACTGATGGAACTAACGGTGTTTAACAAACCATCAAGTTATCAGTATCAAATAGGATATGATTTCTCAAACTTGGCTTTCATCAATATATTAAAATATTTTAATTAAGTGAAAATTGAATCCTATCTTATTTACCATGAACAAAAATGTTTCACATGTATAAAACAGATTTCCTTCAATGCATGTTGGAACAAAATATCTATATGGATTGTTATAACTGACTATAATAAACTTGTTTAATTAAAATATTGCTTTCTGAGGTGAGTGGATTGCCTGAACCCGCGGGTTCGAGACTCACCTGGGCAACTTGGCGGGATTTAATCTCCACAATAAAATCAAAAAAATTAGCCGGGCATGGTAGCATGTGCCTGTAGTTCCAGCTGCTTGGAAGACTGAGGTGGAAGGATCGCCGGAGCCCAGCAGG